>NC_092775.1:32916324-33216324 GCF_047496795.1 Chiloscyllium punctatum
CTGGCTGTGCTTTTCCAGCACCACATTTTTTTACTTTAATCTCCAGCATCTGCAGTCCTCACTTTCTCCATAATTAATGTGGTAAGTTTTGATAATATACGACAAAGTACTCGATAAGCCTTGTGATGAAAAACTCTCTAAAAAACATGACTTAACTCACACTTAGCCAAAATAAAAATAAGATTCAACCCATGGTGAAGACCTATCTACTATACTTCAGGGATACTCATGAAATGGAACTGTATTATACAACAGAGGAGACGGTTGTAGTTCTAAGACGTTTTCTGACTATCTCTTAGACCTCCTATTTGAGATTGAAACTGACTGTCGATATTATTGAATACAAGGGAGATCACAAATGATGTCACCCAGAATCTGCAGATCTTAATGTGGCTGATGTACTATGGCACTGTTACCAAGTATGTGCAAGGGAAATACCTGAATAATACTGACAATCTCTCAGTGATACAGATCAATGCCCAGGGAAAATAGGTGAAACCTTTGTTCAAGATTTCAAAGCCTTCTCTGTCTTAACCATCCAATATTTGCCAGAAATGATGACGAAGTTACAAGAAATTTGTTCCTTCGATCAGGGAAGCGTGCTCACAACCTGCCTCCATTGGGAAAGAGAGAGATGGTGCAGCTTAGGGACAGCAGCAAGAGGTAAGGGGATTGAGAGACTGCAACAACCAAGATCATACCTTGCACACAAATGAAATGACATAATTTGATGCAAAAGGAATGCCTTGATCGCAGGTAAAAAAGAAGTCAAAGTCTGGATTGGTTGCATACCCTGATCTAGGAGAAGTCGGTAAATAAACAACCATTAATGGCGTAAACAAGGAATTATGACCGCCAGAGAATGAGATGGAACACACCGACTCAACACAGCATCAAAATCATGTTCAGGAAAGTTAGTGCCACCACTAGAAGATTATCCTTGTAAACAAATGAGAATTTGTGAGGAGCTGTAGGTTGATGTGCAATTATTAGATGAAGATAAGTACTTGGGGGAGATGTGGAGTAAAGGGTTAACTGTACCAATACTCTAATAATAGTTACTGAACATGTGCATAAAGAGATATGTCATGATGGTTTTCGATCACATGAAACTGAGACCTGGTCGAAGAAAGCACTCAATATATAGAGAGGCAAAAGTGGACATTTGGCCACTGGAAAATGATGCGGGAGGGATAGTAGTGGGGAACAAAGAAATCGCTGAGGAACTGAATAATTGCTTTGCATCAGTCTTCATGGTAGAAGACATGAGTAATTTCCCAAATATTCAAAAGAGTGAGGGGGCAGTGTTGAGTATGGTGGCTATCACCAAGGTGCTAGAAAAACTGAATGGCCTGAAGGTGGATAGATCACCTTGACCAGATGGACTACACCCCAGAGTTCTAAGCGAGATAGCTGCAGAGATAGTGGAGGCCTTAACGGTGAACTTTCAGGAATCGCTAGAATCAGGGCAAGGACCCAGAGGACTGGAAAATCACTAATGTGACACCCCTGTTTATAAAGGGAGTAAGGCAAAAGACAGAAAATTATAGACTGATTAGCCTAACCTTGGTAGTGGGTAAGATTCTGGAATCTGTTGTGAAGGATGAGGTTTCTGAATACTTGGAAGTATATAGTAAAAAGGGCAAAGTCAGCATGGTTTCATCAAAGGGAGATCATGCCTGACAAATCTGATAGAATTCTTTAAGGAAGTTTTGAGCAGGTTAGACCAAGGAAAGCCAATGGATGTTATCTCCCTGGACTTCAAGAAGATCTTTGACAAGGTACCGCACAGAAGGCTACTGAGTAAGATAAGGGTCCATGGTGTCAGAGGCCAGGTACTAGCATGGAGAGAAGCTTAACTGTCCGGCACAAAGCAGACACTGCGGATAAAAGGGTCCTTCTCAAGATGGCAGATGGTGACAAGGTGGTATTCTGCAGGCTCAGTGTTGGAACCATAACTTTTCACTTTATATATTAATGATCTAGATGAAGGAACTGACGGCATTCTGGTTAAGTTTGCAGATGATACAGTAGAGGGAAAGGTAGCATTGAGGAGGTAGGGAGGCTGCAGAAGGATTTGCACAGGTTTGGAGAGTGGGCAAAGAAGTGGCAGATGAAATACAATGTGAGAAAGTGTGAGGTCATGTACTTTGGTTGGGAGAATAGCGGCATGGACTATTTTCTAAATGAGAGACTTGGGAGTTCCAATCCAGGATTGTCTCGAAGTAAATGTGCAGTTTGAGTCTGTAGTTAGGAAGTCAAATGCAATGATGGCATTTATTTTGAGAGGACTGAATGTAAAAGCAGGGATGTACTTCTGAGGCTCTATAAGGCTCTGGTCAGATCACACTTGGAGAATTGCATGCAGGTTTGGGCCCCATATCTCAGGAAGGATGAACTGGCCCTAGAATGTGTTCAGAGGAGGTTCATGAGAATAGTCCCAGGAATGAAAACCTTAACATATCAGGAATGTTTGAGGACTCTGGGTCTATACTTGATGGAGTTTAGAAGGATGTGTAGGATCGAATTGAAACCTACAGAATACTGAATGACCTGTACAGAGTAGATGTTGGGAAAATGTTTCCATTGGTAGGAGAGACTAGGACCTGAGAGTAAAGAGAAGACCTTTTAGAATGGAGATAAGGAGAAACTTCTTCAGCCAGAGAGTGGTGAATCTATGGAATTCATTGCCACAGAAGGCCGGGTCATTGCGTATATTTAAGACTGAGTAGTATAGGTTCTTGAATATTAAGGGAACCAGTGGTTATAGGAGAAAGCAGAAGAATGGTGTTAAGAAACTTATCAGCCATGACTGAATGGAAGAGCAGGCGTGATGGGCTGAATGGCCTAATTTCTGTTCGTATGTCTTATGGGCTTGATGACTGACGGCACCAGTGAGCCCTTGCTCTACAATTCTTATGAATATAGTTCAAAAGCAATAAATGCTTTCAGTTGGCAATAGCCTTCTGTTCAGTCGTCGCATCTTTCAAACTCCTAACAAAGTTCCTGCGGACACCAAACAGTCACAGCAAAAGCCAGGTAGGTGGGGATAAGCTCAAAACCTGCCCAGGCTACTGGCTCCTCCAGTCAGATATGGGGAGATTGCTTCCAGGCCTAATCCCTGACATCATGTCGGCCCACATATGAAGGTTTCCTACGTAAAAGAGAAAAAGTCTTTCTATAGCTCTACAACGCTCGGGGTAGACCATAACTGGAGTCGTGTGCATGTCTTTCACTACTACACCTCAGAAAGGATATATTACTCTTGGGAAGGAGAGCATTACAGATTCACCAGAATGTTACCAAGGCTGTAAAGTTTGGATGATGTGGAAATTACATAACATGGCTTTGTCTTTCTTAGAATCTAGAAGGCAGCCTTTAGAATTTTGAAAGGTGACATGGGGTAGATTAGAAAATATTATTTTCCCATTGATGAGGGAGTTAAGACAGGAAATATATCTTTAAAATCAGAGCCAAACAATTCAGAAAAGAAGAAGGAACCATTTTCTCCTGCAACATGTGATGCAAGTTTGGAAATTACTCCTTAACAAAGCAGTTGATGCCTGCTCAGTTAATAAGTTAGAATCAGAGATTTATAGACCTTTTTCACACTAAGATGATTAAACAATATCAGACCAACCTGGATGAATGGAATTGGGATACAAATCATGGCCTAATTGAATAGTTGAATAAACTCAAGAATTTCAGTGGCCTTTTCCTGTTTCAATGTAAGTTCACAAAGAAAATATTCTTTGGTGCCAACTTAAATTTTAAAAAGCATCAAATACCTTCATGTGTAATCCTGTCAGAGCACATTTTGGATAGGTTGTTTTATTTTCAACAAGCTTTTTGCGCCTGAAAAAGTCCTGTTCTAGGCATACTGCAGTTTGATAAAACTCATGCACCATTTTCAGGATTGTAAATCCAAATAACATATTTCAACTGACTGCTGCAATGCAAAACATAGGCTGTGGGTAGGAAGCCCAGAAGGAGACTGCCTTGATACTCCTTTGTATGAATCTCAGCCATTCAGTTTCTATAATGACAGTTCGACTGAAAGTGTACATATTTGGTGATCTGTTACATTCATTAGCAGTTTCATTTTGATTAGCCATGTGTTTGTGTGTAAAAACTGTATTTGTTCAGTCTGTATGAGATGTCAATGAAAAGCAAATTCACTTAAAATGTTAAAATGGATTCCATTAGGATAGATATAGAAGAAATGGGGTGACATTGTGGCTCAGTGATTAGTAATGCTCCGTCACTGTAGCAAGGACCCGGGTTCAATTTCAGCCTTGGATGACTGTCTGTGTGGAGCCTACATGTTCTCCCTGTGTCAGCATGATTGTCCTCCGGGTGCTCTGGTTTTGTCCCACAATCCAAAAATGTGCAGGTTAGGTGGATTGGCCATGGGAAATGTAGGGTGGGTGGATCTGGGTGGGATACTCTTCAGATGGTCGATGTGCACTTGAAGGGCCGAATGGCCTACTTCCACCCTCGGGATTCTATTTGTACAATGAGGTTGCTGATCTGAATCAAGTAGATACACTGCACGACAATTGGCCTCAGCTTATCTCTAAACAAAGAAAGATTTCGCCAAATCCTTCATTTTGATCATCATCTAGAGGTTAGCTTCATGCGTAACTATTGAATGAGGTCACCTTTAAACTCTGATATCAAATGTTGCATTACATGAACTCTTGATGCTTGAATCTAAAGAATTAGGACAAAGATCGATAACATTCCCTTTTAAGTAAAACTCTGGTGGAAAAACGTCAAAATTGCTGGTGTTTACAGAACATACCTGATTTATAGAGTCATAGAGATGTACAGCATGGAAACAGACCCTTCGGTCCAATCTGTCCATGCCGACCAGATATCCCAACCCAATCTAGTCCCACCTGCCAGCACCTGGCCCATACCCCTTCAAACCTTTCCTATTCATAGACCTGAGGGAACAGAGTAAGATCTGAACATACCAGAAGTAGGACTTCAATGAAAACAGCACTTTCTAAAGAAGTAAGCTCCAGATGATGTTGTATAAAAGCCCATTCACTAATCTTTTCGAGAAATTACCTCATAACACATAAATAATTTATTGGAAGACAAATTCCTATCTATTGGGGGTAACTTGCATCATGTTCACATTTCAGAATACTGTAATGGTCATAACTGGAGCCAAAATGAGCATGAAATCCATTTCAATACTTAACTTGCCTCTTTGTATTTGTACAGAGTGCATGAGACACAAACAAAAGTCTGCACTTTGTTTATACCATGGAATCTGTGAAAACAGGAGGAAACATGTCTCTCATCATCTGTTGTACAGCCCAAATATAAATCTTATCTCTTAAAGAGACATACAAAAGAAAGGTTCATTTTTGGTAATTCTATAAATTATCTGCGCAAACAGGAAAATTCCAGATGTGCCATTTGATCTATTTTGAGTTGGTTAATCTTAAATCGAATGTAAGTGATTCCTAGTCCCTGGGCAAAAAGACAAAAAATAACCAGGGCTTCTAAGTTGAATTGCTATATATTGTGATTTCTTCTGGATGTGTGCATCTATGTGCATTAGGTGATGATAGAACTAGTTTTCAATTTATTGACTTCACAGTTGATCAGCCGGCAGTCAGTTGTCAGTATAATAGACATGTGGGTGAACTACCAAAGGGTACCATGTGTTCATGGAACTTTTTTCTGAATGGAACTGTTTCTGCTTGTGAAAGAAACAAAAACAACAGGGCATAGACTTTAAGTTATGTGCAAATGAAGCAAGGATGGTGTGAGAATAAAACATTTTCACACAGTGAGTAGCTAGGGCCTGCATACGTGATGGAGGCAAGTTCAGCTGAGGCAGTTAAGAGGGCATTGGATGTTTATTTGGGTAGTAATGTTGTGCAGGGATGTGGAGAATAGGCAGGAGCTTGGCACTAGATCATAAAGTCAGTCTAGATAATAGAGCCAGCACAGGTATAATTGGCCTGATGGTCTCCTTCTGCACTATGATAATTCAGTGATTCTATTTGAATTGTTTATGGTTCGTCTTTTCTGTTAAATCATTACACAATTCATTTGTGTGTTTAGAGGCATTAACTCTGAGGCTACTATAAATAAAGACTCACAGAAAAAAACAACTTCAGTGGTTTACAGTAGGATTCACTCTATAGGGGCTGACCAGGGGAAAGCTTGCATGATGGGAATTAATAAAAAATTACTTTATAACACTGTGTTCAGTACACAGTATGACCAGTATAGTTTAAGTTAATCTCTCTGCACAGCAAATAATAGGCTGTAAGTATAGAATTGGGTTTCCCCTGTGGGGATGGGAAACAGGAACAGAGGTTGAATTTAAATTCAAATAATTAGGTAAACCTTGGGTATAAAGCTAGTCTCAGGCCAGGTAAGAATTAAACTTTCAATTGTTGTAAAACAGTTCTGTTTCACTGAGGAAGGGAAATCTGCCATCCACCTCAGGCAATGCTTTTAGAGAGCTGCAAACTTCCTTAAACTGAGGAAGAATTTATTCCCTGAATATACACCAGAGATGCTACTTCACCAGCTGACTGTTTCCAGGAGTTTCTCTCTTGGTTTTAGATTTCCAATATCTGCAGTATGTTTTCTGTCTAACTCCCTCCACTAGTTTCCAAATGTGAGTCCTGTGTAAAATGGAAATCTGTTTCCATTGACCTGTTTGGATGACACATCAAGCCAAGTTAAAACAGAGGCACAAATCAGCAGAAAAACACAGCTGCAAATAAACTTAACTTAATATTTTGTGTTCTTGTTACATCCGGTGTATGTTCAGAGTCTGGTGCCAGAATATGAGCCAAAACATTTGGAGGCATTAACTGACATCAGTGAAAAAATTACCCCTCGCTCAGCTATATTGTATATCGCACTTTACTAACAGAAATGAGCAAAACACATGGAGTGGGTGGCAAAACTGCATTGCTGCTGCCAGACTGTCTGATTCCTGCTGTTCCCCATCCTTCTGTCCAATGTTTTAAATATTACTGTAAATCAATCTTCTTGACCAGTAAAAACATATAAAGCTGCATGTCAGGAAAAATAAAATTAGTGAATTTATCAGTCCAACATGGTTTTAATATGGAGGAAAGCTTAAAATGAGAGTAGTTAAAAGCATTTAGCAAGGAATTTGGTTGCTGTGGTAGTCAAGGAGATGGGAGTAGGCACTCTAACTATTTGGTGGCCATGATTCCAGGCAGCAAAGAGATGAAACCATTGGTTCAATGTAAATATAAATAACAGCAAGGTAAGTACAAGCTGGGAGTGGCGAATGATGGGGTGGAGGTATTGTAGAAACGCAGCGTGACAGCTTCCCAGAATTCCTTTGTGAGACAGACCAACATGCCTGCTCCTCTGGGTGACACAAAAACAATCAAACTTTCCCTTTCAGCATTACCATCAGAGAAGCTGGGGAGGTAACACACAGTTCACGTTCCACACTGTCTGTCCTAAAGTGGCAATCACTTTCCTATGCACATCACATTTGCCTTTTGCACCAATTCCTAACTCCGATTTCACATGCAATTTGTACTTCTTTTTCCAATAAAGATACTATTCATAAAATACATAAAAGGCATATTATAATGCAATTCAAATTATACCAGCAAGTTTCAGGCAGACTAAAAAGCATCTTCCACCAAGCCGATCGTTTAGCAGTGGCAAATATTTCTTTTGGTATGCATCCCTGGGAATAGAGGGCTCATCGCAGAGTCCTGCATCACACAGCTACTTGGACTACTCAATTGTGGGAATCAGTGACTGGAAGGAACAACAAGCAGTGTGATATTAGCTCTTTGTTCAGAACTGAGCACAACGAAACACTTCTGAAAATGGATAGAAGGACAAAACTGGGGCAAACATTTCTTGTTTCCGTTTATTTGGATGCAAGACTGGCCAGGTTAATGGCGTTCTCACACTGAAGTAAACAAAACAGAAGTATTATCAAAGACAAAGACACAGTCAGAGTTTATCATATCAGGAGACCCATGAAAATGATACTTCAGGAACAAAAATGATTTTTGTAGGTCTCAAGATGAAGGGTGAATGTGAAAACCTGATAGCTTACCTTGAATTTATCACAGCCAAATATCACTCAACAAAATATCACTTTTGTATGGTGACTCAGTGGTTAGTACTGCTGCCTCACAGCACCAGGGTCCTAGGTTCGATTCTAGCCTCAGGCGACTGACTGTGTGGAGTTTGCACATTCTCCCCGTGTCTGCGTGGGTTTCCTCCGGGTGCTCCAGTTTCCTCCCACAGTCCAAAGATGTGCAGGTCTGGTGAATTGGCCATGCTAAATTGCCCATAGTGTTAGGTGCATTAGTCAGAGGGAAATGGGTCTGGGTGGGTTATTCTTTGGAGAGTTGGTGTGGACTTGTTGGGCCGAAGGGCCTGTTTCCACACTGTAGGAAACCTAATGGGGTGGCACGATGGCACAGTGTCTAGCACTGCTGCCTCACAGCACCAGGGTCCCAGGTTCGATTCCAGCCTTGGGTGACTGTGTGGAGTTTGCACATTCTCCTCATGTCTGCATGGGTTTCCTCCAGGTGCTCTGGTTTCCTCCCACAGTCCAAAGATGTGCAGGTCTGGTGAATTGGCCATGTTAAATTGCCGATAGTGTTAGGTGCATTAGACAGAGGGAAATGGGTCTGGGCAGGTTACTCTTTGGAGGGTTGGTGTGGACTGGTTGGGCCGAAGGGCCTGTTTCCACACTGTATGTAATCTAATCACCAAAAGGTACTGACAATTTGTGAGAGCATCAGCTAGCAGAAAACAGGTTCCCAGACGAAATGCAATGTCTAAAGCAACAGTTGTAATAGAGCAGAAAGTTTACCAGCTTTCACTTTAAGATAGTTACCACCCCAATGATATGAATTTGACAAGTTAAAATTAACCCCATGATATGGTGATATTCTTATGTATGGATTTGTCATGAGTGATTGTTAGGATCCACCATTATCTGTATTTAGTGCAACTGAAATAATAATCATCACAGAGGGAATTTTCTTTTTGTTCAACTGAAGTTGTGGAAGCATGAAGCATGGGAGCAGGAATAGGCCATTCAGCCTGTGCTGCCATTCAATTATGATCATGGCTGACCTTTTATCTTTGTTCCACTTTCCTGTGATATCCCTATATCCCTTCATGCCATTGTTTCCAGAAATCTGTCTTGAACCTCCTCAATTATTCAACTTCCATAGTCCACTGGGAGAGAGAATATCAGAAAATCACCACCTTCTAAGTCAAGAAATTTCTCCTTATTTCAGTATTAAATTGCCTGCCCCTTTCTTTGAGATTATGTTCCCTGATAATAGACTTACCAGTTGAGTGAAATATTCTATCTACGTCCACTGTGTCACGCTCTGTAAGAAGTTTCAATGAAATGTTAGAGAATATAGGTTTCTCCAGTTAAACCAAGTACTGTGGATGCTGGAGATGTGACATAAAAACAGGAAATGCAAGCAAATTTTATTAGGTCAGGCTGCATCTGTAAACAGACAAATAGACCTAATGCTTTGAGAATTCTTCTTTGGAATGAATTCAGTTTCTCCAGTTCCTCCTCATATCACAATCCTGCCATCCCAGGTGTTTGTTATGTGAATTTTCATTTCATTCCCTCTGTGACAAGAAAAACTTTCCATGGACAAAGAGGCCAAAATTGTGCACAATGTTATGGGTGCGGTTTCACCAAGGCTCTATGTAATTACAGCAAGAAATCTTTACTCCTGCACTTATATCTCCTTTTTGTGAAGGCCAATGTACCAGTGAGCTTCCTAATGTCTAACTGCAGATGCATACTAACATTTCATGAACAAGAGCACCTAGGTTGCTTTAGGCATCAACACATTCCAACCTCTCACTGTTTAAAAAGTAAATACATATGTGGCTGGAGTGTTGCTGGCAGGCTAACGGCCTTTAGGTTCTGGATCACTGGGTCCATTTCTGGGGAAGGTGAGCCCTGTACAAGTCTAAAAATTTGAATTTGAACCGTGATGGGATAACACTCTTGCAGGGAAAAGGGGTTGGGGTTGGGAGAAGGGAGGCCAGCGGGCGGGCAGGTGAGGTGGAGGGTCTGGTAAGGGTAGCTGGATTGGGACTTTGGGGGTGCGATGTATGCTGGAGGAATTGCCAGAGCTGTTAGTAGAGTTTTAAATTAGTTTGAAAATAAAATGGGATAGGGATACAGCATTGGGTGATGAACAGGCAAATGTGGAAGAAAAGCAAATCAGTCCGACAAGTAAAGTATTTTGAGTCATATAAGATGCAAGGAAGCTCAGCCAGGTTGGATGGTATTTATTAGTATGCAAGAAGTCTTGCAGATGGGTTGAAGATACTGATTAACACATGAGGATGTGGCCTCATTGCTATTGCAGTAACATGATTGAGGGAGGCGCAAAACTGGCAGCTCAATATTCCATTGATGGAAGAGGTGTGCAAAAAGGAGGTGGTGTCACGACATTGATCCTGCAGTCAAGTACTGCAATAAAAATGGATGACATCTTAGAAGATTGCTCAATTGAGGCCTTAAATATAGAAGTTAAAAATGCAAGGAGCAATCACCTTGTCAGGAGTGTAGCACAGACCTCAAACAATTTGGCAAATTGGATCTAAAATTAACTAAGTGGCGGGAGACATCTGGTCGAAGGTTGCTTTGTGACTGCAAGCTTCAGGCCAGTGATGATTTGTAGCACTCAGTGATGGGTCCCTTGCTGTTTGAGATGCATTTTAATAACCTAGACGTGAATGTAGGACATTTGTTCATGAAGTCCATAGATGACATGAAAACTGGTTATCTGATAAATAGCGAAGAGGAAAGGCCTACACTACAAGATAATATTGACTAGCTGGTCAGACAGGCAGAACAATGGCAATTGAAATTTAATCTTGAAAAGTATAAGATGATACATTTTGGAAGTACTAGCAAGGCAAGGGAGTACATTATGAATGATAGGACCTTAAGAAGTACATAAGATCGAGGGGCCTTGGTGTACATTCCCATAGATGCTTGATGGTACCAGAATATGTGGATGAGATAGTTAAGGTGGCATATAGAATACTCACCTTTATTAATCGAAGCATTGAATACTACAGCAGGGAAATCATGATTGAGATGTATAAAATGTTAGGCCACAGCTGGATTATTGTCTGCTGTTCTGATAATCTCCATATAGGAAATGGTTACACGAGAGAGAATGCAGTGGAGATTCATGGAGAAGTTGCCTACACTGATGCATTTCAACTATGAAGAGAGCCTGGGTAGGCTGGGTTGCTTTCTTTGGAGCAGAGAAGTCTGAGGGGGGACTTGATTGAGGTGTTTAATATCATGAAGATCACAGATAGGATAGATAGGAAGAACTTCTGTTCCCTTAGCAGGGGATTAATAACCAGGGTGCATAAGTTGAAGGTAAAAGGTGGTTTGGAAGGTATTAAATTTAGATTTCTTACAGCTAGAGGGTGGTGGGTATCCGGAACTCACTGCCTGAAAGAATGGTAAAAGTGAAAACCATCAAATGTGGTCAAGGCTACAGGCCAAGTGTTAGAAAATGGGACTGGAGTAGATAGGCACTTAATGTCCAACATGAAAACAATGGGTCAATGGACCATTTTCTGTGCTGTGAAACTCCATGACTCTAATTGCTCTGACTTTCTGCTTTTGCTATCAATATGAATAACTTCATATTTATTCACATTATATTCCATCTGCCATGTTGTTGCCCTTTGCTTAGCCTGTGCAAATCCCCTTGCACCTCCTCTTAATTTACGTTCCCAACCAGTTCTGCATCATCAGTAAATTTCAAAGTATTACATTTGGTCCACAATATCTAAATCATTTATATAGATTGTGAACAGTTCTGGCCAAGCATTGATCGCCACTTGTAACAGCTTGCCATTCGAACAATGACTTGCTTTTTCATACCCTCTGTTTTTGGTTTGTCAACAAACTCTCAGTCCAGACTAGTATTTTACCCCCAATCCATATGCTCCAATTTTGTTTGCTAATCATCTGCATTGATTTTTTACAAAAGCTGTTTGAATATCCAAACACACCAGATTCACTGGTTCTCCTCTGTCTATTATACAAGTGTTGCTGGTAAGTACGTGTGCTTGTTTTGTTTTGCCAATCCAGATGTCATATCCTACCACATATGAAATATTCAGATCATGACAGTGTATTTAACAAACTCATTTTAATTGCTCAAATCTTGAAATTCTCTCTACTCAAATTTGGATTCATAAAGTTATCAGGAACAAGAAATGGGAATTCAACACATACATTCGAATTCTCAATTAATGAAATTTAGTACTTGATAATTTAGCTGGGGCATATTCATGATAAAATTCAATGCAAGTACAAATATCCCAATGTCACATGCACTTCAAAAACAAACTATTATTTTGGGAAAGACTGTTTTAATCATGGTTCACTTTGCTTTACAATTTTTGAGGACATGCGGTGGGATCATTTTTTGCTTCATTATCAGTTTTTGCTAAAATAAAGAGAACTGTGGCTAGCCCACAGTGATTTATTAGTGGAGTTGACAGGGTTCAGGCAGAACATTTACAACAATATGCACTCAATCCAAATATTACCTCCCCTACACACTGACACATACATTTCTTTGGGATCTAGGGCATGCTAACCTTAGAACATTTTGAATTTTTGCAGTGGAAAAGGATGCATTCCAGTTTATTTTTAAGTAGCTATTTTTATTTTGTAACTGAAAGATTTTTAATCAAAAATAAAAGGCATTTGAGTCCACCTTTATTCACCATCAAACTGACCATCCCTTCTCTTTAAGCTGCCTAAAGACTCACTGTCCTCTATGCCTTTTATCCCATGTTCCTCTCTTACTCTTAGAAAGAATCTATCTTCATGGGATTGGCCTTATCCATAACTGTACTTCCACACCCTAAGTTCACAATAATCTCCCTCCATATCCCCTACCCTGCCAGTTAATATTCTCTCTGCAAAGACTGTTTACTACTCTGGTGCTGCCTACTTTTATATGAAACTATTGCACTGCAACTAGAATGTTCTGATATCCCACAAGCCAGATTTCTTGTCTGCAGCCTATCATTAAATACAAACTGCAGCTGGAACCACTGATGGGAAGAACTTGAGAAAGCAGGAAGGCAGCAGTTCCTGTGCAGATTGTTTGGAGCAGCAAATAAACTCCATCAAATTGAGCTCATGATGCAGCTGTTGATTTTACCATCCACAGAATAAAAAGTATATGTAGGTCTATATTATACCAGACAGCAATAGATCAAACCCAAATGCTGCAGGGTTTTTTTGCAGCTCTTCCCAGATAGACTCTCAAAAATTCCTAAAATTTCTCAAGTTTTCAGGATGTCTTTCCCTTTCGACTACAGGAGTTTTGATTTTTTGATGAGTTTTCTCGGACACACTAATGTTTGTTGTATAAGATAACGGTTCTGAAGAGGTTAATATTCATGTTGCATTGGTTCCACCCATTCTATTGATCTTGCATAGAGTAGGTGGAGATGGAGATTCTACCTACATTCAGAGGGAGCAGATGTATCTGCACCAGCTCCTTAATGTCCGAGTAACTATGCCTAACTAAATGTAAAAATCACACAACACCAGGTTATAGTCCAACAGGTTTATTTGGAAGCACAAATAAACCTATTTGATTATAACCTGGTGTTGTGTGATTTTTAACTTTGTGCACACCAATGCAACACTGGCACCTCCAAATCATAACCAAATGTAGTTATATGTATTTCTATCATACAAAAAAGCCATCTTGTAATCTAAGGCCAGCGTCTTTTCTGCAGATTCTCGACAGGAATGTATTGTTTAACAGTAATCACTAGATCAGGACAAATCAAAGCAAAAATAGAAGAAGTTTGGTGGTAGCCAACTACCTCAACCAACTCTAACTCAATACCACATAGAGATTGCAAATATCATAAGATATGACATGTAATCATCTGGGAAATTAACACGACTTTCACTTAATTAGTAATCCAAAGAAACACAATGACCTTGGATATTTGATGGTATTAGGCAAGAACTTTCAAAAGCTGATTAGGGGCACATGTTCACAGGTAAAGGGATGGCTGAAAAATGGGAATCCTCAAAAATGAGATAACAAGACTCCAGAGAGAATATTTTCCTGTTAGGTTGAAAGGAAAGGCTGGTAGGTATAGGGAAAGCAGAACGACTAGAGAAATTGAGGTTTTGGTTAAGGAAAAGAAGGAAGCATATGTCAGGTATAAAATGGAGAGATCGAGAGAATCCTTAGAGTATCAAGGCAATAGGAGAGAGTGTACTTAAGAGAGAAATCAGGAGGGCAAAATGGGGACATGAGATAGCTTTTATTTTTGATTAAAAATCCTTCAGTTAAGGAGAATCCAAAGGGTTTTTATAAATACATTAAGGACAAAATGGTAACTAGGGAAAGAATAGGTCCTCTCAAAGATCAGCAAGGCAGCCTATATGTGGAGCTGCAGGAGATGGGGGAGATACTAAACGAGTATTTTGCATCAGTATTTACTGAGGACATGGAAGATATAGGATGTGGGGAAGTAGATGGTGATGTCTTGAAAAATGTCCATATTACAGAGGAGGAGGTGCTGGATGATAAAAGTGGGTAAATCACCAGGACCTGATCAGGCACCCTAGAACTCTGTGGGAAGCTAGGGAAATGATTGCTGGGCCTCTTGCTGAGATATTTCTACCATCAATAGTCACAGGTGAGGTGCAGAAAGTCTGGAAGTTGGCTAACGTGGTACCACTATTTAAGAAAGGTAGTAAGGACAAGTCAGGGAACCATAGACTGGTGAGCTTGATGTTGATGGTAGGCAAGCTGTTGGAGGGAATCCTGAGGGACCAGATTTACATGTATTTGGAAAGGCAAGGACGGATTAGGGACAGTCAGCATGGCTTTGTGCATCGGAAATCATGTCTCACAAACCTATTTGAGTTTTTTGAAGTAGTAATAAAGAGTATTGATGAAGGTAGAGCAGTTTACGTGATCTCTGTGGACTTCAGTAAGGCATTTGGCAAGTGTCTTCAAGGTAAAATGGTTAGCAAGATTAGATCACATGGAATATAGGGAGAACTAACCATTAAAATGCACAACTGGCTCAAAGGTGGTGAGGGACGGTTGCTTTTCAGACTGGAGTTCTGTGATCAGTGGAGTGCCACAAGGATTGGTGCTGGGTCCTCTGTTTTTTGGCATTTATGTAAATGATTTGGATGTGAACATAGGAGATACAGTTAGTTTGCAGATGACACCAAAATTGGAGGTGTAGTGGACAGCAAAGAAGGCTACCTCAGAATACAACTGGGCCAATGGGCTGAGGAGTGGAGATGGAGTTTAATTTAGATAAATGTGAGGTGCTGCATTTTGGGAAAGCAAATCAGAGCAAGACTTATACACTTAATGGTAAGGTTCTAGGGAGTGCTGCTGAACAAAGAGACCTTGAAGTGTTCAGGTTCATAGTTCCTTGCAAGTATAATCACAGATAGATAGGATAGTGAAGAAGGCATTTGATATGCTTTCCTTTATTGGTCAGAGTATTGCGTACAGGAGTTGGAAGGTCATGTTGCGGCTGTACAGGACTTTGGTAAGGCCACCTTTGGAATATTGCATGCAATTCCGATCTCCTTCCTATCGGAAGGATGTTGTGAAACTTGAAATGGTTCAGAAAAGATTTAAAAGGATGTTGTCAGGGTTGGATGATTTGAGCAGTAGGAGAGGCTGAATAGGCTGGGACTGTTTTCCTTGGAGCATCCGAGGCTGAGGGGTGACCTTACAGAGGTTTATAAAATCACGAGGGGCATGGATAGGATAATTAGACAAGGTGTTTCTCCTGGGGTGGGGGAGTCAAGAATTAGAGGGCATAGGTTTAGGGTGAGGGGAGAAAGATATAAAAGGGACCTAAGGGGAATATTTTTCACACAGAGGGTGCTACGTGTATGGAATGAGCTGCTAGAGGAAGTGGTGGAAGCTGGTGCAATTGCAGCATTTAAAAAGCTTCTAGATGGGTATATGAATAGGAAGGGTTTAAAGGGATATGGGCCAAATGCTGGCAAATAGGACTAAATAAGGTTGAGATATCCGGTCTGCATGGACGAGTTGGACTGAAGGGTCTGTTTCCATGCTGTACGTTTCTATGACTATGACTCTATCTCAACCAGTTACCACATTTAAAAGATATTTGGACAGGTACATGAATCAGAGATGTTTAACAGGATATGGGTGAAATGTAGGCAAATGGGACTAGTTTGGTTTGGGAAACTTGGTCGGCATGGATGGATTGGACCAAAGGCTCTGTTTCAGTGCTGTTTGACTTTCCTGATGAAAGGCTTTTGCCTGAAATGTTGATTTCGGGGCTCCTTGGATGCTGCCTGAACTGTTGTGCTCTTCCAGCACCACTAGTCCAGAATCTATGACTCTCAAACCAAGTTAAGCACTTTTATGTATGAGCTTAAATGGCATACCATTAGCACTATCTGTCATCAACAAATGCACTATTAGTATACTACTCAATCTGGGGCAAATCATATGAATTCTAACCCTTATCAGACATGCAGTTTCCCATACAAAAATTATGTTATACTGGATGACATGTCATGCTAGTTTTGCTGATTCCTGACCTGTGGTTGTTGAGCAAACTTACTCTTTGTAAGTTGATGGCACTCGGCATTGCAATTGAAAATGTTTTCATTCATCATCACTTTGAAAAGTGTTGGACATCTACTTTTTTTCTCATTTTGTAAGTAATTTATTGTCACATATATATCTAAAGATACAGTTGCAAAGTGTTTTCTCATCACAGTTTGGCGCCATTTTTATTTACAAAAGAATAAAAACAAATTACATCAATAGAGTTCGTGTTCTGCACAAGGAGTCTTCAGACACAACTCCAAGGCTTCTGTAAGGTCTCTACAACTGAACCTCAGTCTGATGGGGCAGGAAGATTTGTATTTATGTTGCACCTTATTATGTCATTGGAAAAATTTCAATTGCGCAGTTTGGATGACTATTCTTATGTATGGAGATGTACACTTCCTTGCGTGAGTTACTGAACTACAGAAAGGTTGGTGTTTTGTTTTTCCTTCCCAGCCTAAAACCATTGAGAATACTTGAAGCATCTCTACCGGCTATCTCTACCAGCTCACCAGCTGAAATGTATCATCTGAATACAGAACAAGAATCAAACTTGGGACTTCCAAATAGCTCAACCTTACTTAATCCACATGAAGATTTGAGAAGATTTTCTTGAAAGGAATTTATTGCATAAATGATTATTGAAAAATTATAACTAATTGTTTGTTCAGGTAGATTTTTTTATTACGACTGTTATCTTCAGATAATTAACCCCTCCCAGTCCCATCACTCAAGTGAGAAGAACAAAACACATCTGGGAGAGCAACAAAATCAAATCTGCTTGTGCTATTCCATTTCTGAATATTAACTGCACACTATGGCCTAAAGATTCAAACATGCCCAAGGATGGGTGTGCAGTGACCATACGAGACAATTCCTGTGCTGAGGGCATAACATGGGAACCTGTGAACCATTGGTCCTTCAAGCTTGCATTCACCAGATCAGATCTGATTGTGGCCCATCTCCAATTTCTTCTCTCCACCCATACACTTTGATCCCTTTTCTATTAAAATCAATCTAATTCAACCTTGAATACAGTTAAAGAGCCAGCCTTCACTGCCTTCTAGGAAAGAAAATTCCACACTCTTAATGGTCCTCTGAGCTAAAAGGAAATATCCTCAGTCTTGTCTTAAAAGAAAGGTTTCTTATTCTTAATCTTTGTCCCCTAGTTTTATTCTTCCCTACATCAAGACATGGAGGTGCCGCTGTTGGACTTGGATGGACAAAGTTAAAAATCACACAGCACCAGGTTATAGTCCAACAGGTTTATTTGGAAGCATTAGCTTTCGGAGTGCCAATCCTTCATCGGGTGATTGTGGAGTATAAGATCGTAGGGCACAGAATTTATAGCCAAAGAAGTCCATGGAAGTGTGATACAGCAAACAATGTTAGATTAAAACTTTAATATTTTATCATGGGATATGCTGGTTTCTGTTATTTCCATCTATCCAGCATATCCCATTATAAAAGATGAAAGTTTTAATCTAAGATTGTTTACTGTATCACATCTCCATGACACTGGACTCCTTTGGCTGAATTTTTTGTGAGCATGATCTTAACCTACACAGCCACCTGAGGAAGGAGCAGTGCTCCGAAAGCTAGTGCTTCCAAATAAACCTGTTGGACTATAACCTGCTGTTGTGTAATTTTTAACTACATCAAGAAGCATCCTTTCGGTACTCACTCTAGACAGTCCCCTCAAGGTTTTGTCTGTTTCAATGAAATCTCTTGTCATTCTTGTAAGCTTCAATGGTTTTAGATATAAACTGTTCAACCTTTCTTCATAAGATAAAATTTCATCCCAGCAACAAATTGCATGAGTAGGCATTTAATATGGAAATTTGAGCCTCATTGTCTTTGTCCTTGAACTAGAAAGCTGGAAGCATCAAATAATTAGCCCCAGGCAACTTCAATAAGAAGATCAATTTTGACCTTCTCAACATAAGCAGCAGGTAAGATATTGAAATAGATCTGAAGACCAGAATGAGTACGAGAAAGAGAGAAGTGAAATGATGGGAATGGAAGCTGGGTGATGCTGGCAATGAAAAGCTGAATAATGGTGCCGATTGGTGAGATGGGCAAAAGTGCTTGTCAATAGTGCTATTGGTGCTGATTGGGAGTGTGTGGCAGTGATTGAATGGGTTGGATTGGAGGGATGAATGAGGTTTCAATGAGGGTGCAGGGAAGCAATGGCTGGTAGCAGAACATATGGTTTTAGAGTTAGGGGGAACCAAACCTGATTCTTGCAGCTCCATGTAAGTATATTTAAAGCACTTATCTTTTTAGGTAATCTGGAGCAATTCTAGAAGAAGTATTTCTTGGATACATATTCCTGTTTTCCAGTATGCAAATAGCACTAGTTTTTTTCAGAAGGAATACTGTTCATAGAGAAACAAGCAGAGGTTATAATGTCTATTTGAATCACATTCCCCTTCTTCTGGCCTCTACACATATGACAGATGGCAGACTCTGGCTCCTAATTATAGTATGATTCCTACCTGCCATTTTGGAGAACAGAATTCCATTGGGCACTCAGAAAGCTGGTGTGTTCAGGCTTATGTTTCTTGCCGTTTATGTAATACTTGTCACAAAAATAGAACCAAGCTGCAGTAAGAAATGTTAAATTGGGCCCAATGATGTCTTCAAATGTAAGTCAAGCAATGCACTCTCTTCCAAAGTAGCCAATATAAATGTGGTTCAAAACCTTTGCAATAAACTGTGTTGGTGTAGGCTGATGAGTTATAGCTGCCTTTCCATGACTATTTGGAAAACTTTAGCTTTACATGTTCAGTGAAAGCCAAGAATAAACACTGGGAAGGCACTTGGCTGGAGTTAAATCATACTTGATTTAATCTCTTAATCTTGAGATGGAAACTCTCCATTTAAAGTGAAACGGAGATTGAAAACAGCTTGCAGTTTAGGCACTATAATGTCAGATTTTCAGCAAACCTCTATCTCTATTGCATCTCACTGCAGGACTGGAAGTAATGTTTGAAACACATAATGGTCAAATGGTTCCCACAAAGAGAAATCTGACCTCCACAGTAAAGTGCAGTAACCAAATGTTTTATAATTTGTCTCTTCTGATACTTATTTATTATAGTCATAGCCTTTCTCTTTAAATGTCAATGTTTCATTATGTTTGTACTTTTTTGTTGCTGACCTGATACTGCCATTGTGGGTTCAATTTTTAATTCCCGAACAGTTCAAGGATGGAGTTTCATGCTGGCAGCTGGTCTATCAGTTCCACAGCTCCAGCCCACCCTCAGTCATTTTCCAGGAGGTCAGATGAGGATGGATGAGCTACTGCTCACAGACAGTAGGTAGACAATTTGGCTTAGAATAAAGACTTTTGAAAACCTATTGTTTTGAGCAGACTGGAATTTTCTATTCATCTTCCAAGTACCTGGAGGTTGTGGAACTGTGCAGTTGTCTGAAGGTAGTCTCCTACCAGCAGACCATGAGACCAGGATGTTCAGATAGTGAAGCCTTCCATTTCTACCTGGTTTCAGCTGCAGTCACAGGTTCAAACTTTACAGGGGCATTGGTAGCCTGGTTGCTGAGGCCATTTTTAAATTTTAAATTAAAAATGTTGGAGGGGGTGTGCCTCCAGCTAGAGGCGCCCTCTTGCTGATTTTTCTAAAAAAGCTGCCTACTGAGCCCACACCCATTATCTCCAC
Organism: Chiloscyllium punctatum; assembly: GCF_047496795.1. Classification (NCBI taxonomy): domain Eukaryota; kingdom Metazoa; phylum Chordata; class Chondrichthyes; order Orectolobiformes; family Hemiscylliidae; genus Chiloscyllium; species Chiloscyllium punctatum. The sequence goes on from NC_092775.1 coordinate 32,936,678, forward strand.
TTGGACAGTGATCCCAACTCCTGGCTATTACTTGGATTGATTTCTTGGTTTGCCTCATTATTATGAGTGAAAATATGGATACTGGACTGGAATTGGTTCTTCTCTATGAAGGTCACAGCAACATCTGGCCCCTCTACATGTACAGTTCAATATTGAAATTCAGAAGATGTTGCCAAGGATACAGTGTTTGGCCATACGGCGTACTGTTGGAGATTTTGCTGACAAAGTCATTGACAATCATTAATCATGCACTTCATCTAATTGTGCACTTTTCTCGCTGCAGAAAAAATATAATGGAAAGGAACGCTTTGTTTAGTCATGAATTATTGCCATAATTATTTAGTCATAATTATTCCTGCACAACATCTCTAGCCCTGAAAAACTAACTTTTAAAGTTGAAGTCTCATGTCCTCAGAAAAAATGTTTGAAAACTGAGGATGTTAAATAAAATATGTATTTTTTAAAAACATTTGTTCTGATCAATGTTCTCCATTAACCCCAAGTATATGTTTCAGTGTTTATTTCACTACTGTACAGTTGTTAAAATGATTTTTTTTAATTACATGTCTTTTAATTCTGTTTGTGAGAGTTCTTCCATCTGATTGATCTACATGTTATCTACCCTTTTGTTGGTGACCATTGACTCCCTGTAGGTAACAGAGGAAGAGAAATTCTATGCTGTGGTATCCAAAAGATGTTTGTGGATTGCTTTGTCAAGGTGAGCGGGGCCACTATCCCACTGACTTCACAATCCAGAGCAATTTCTTTTCCATTTTCAGTGCTGGTTCCAAATCCAAACATATAATGACGAGGGTACCTGCAGGCCATGGACATGTACTGAAGAAGACAACAGGAATAGGACACATTCTCAAACATTGAAGAGCCTTGAATTAGACATGGTTTGCTAGATTTTACATTTTTTTTCACCCTGTCTATGGTATGTAGTAGATCTAAACATTCTAAGTCCAGTAAACTTCACGTTATCCGAATCCAACCAACTGGAATCTCTGCTATCCTCCCTGGTCTCACTGTCACTACATAAAATATTGATGTTATCAGTTTGAAGTGATTGTGAAAACTAAAGTTTTCAGCACCAGAGTCAAAGGTGGAGACACTCTTGTTGCAGTATATGTGAAGGCATGTTTTCTTTCACTTAAACAACTACTGCAGACTACAGTGGGTGAAAGAGCATTTCTGATTTTCCAGTAGTGGTGAGTGCTGGAAAGCACAAATTTTACTGCAATAGAAAAAATAATGTGCATTTTTTTATTGCATTACTGTTGAGTCAGTAGGTAGACAATCACTAGACACCATAGCGGCTTGAGATGCATGGCAGGACATGCAGATTTGCATGTAAGCTATTAATCTTTAAAGAGATGGATCTCTGAAATCTTACATTTAAACAGCATTGAGTGCTGATGATCACTAATAAAATAGACAAATTTCTTGGTATCCTCATTGGATCCCTTATCCTTTTGAAAATAGAAAATACCAAAGAATTTTTGAATTAGAGACTGAGCTAAAAAAATAAAAGTACAGGTCAATAGTGATCTTTTTTTATCCTTTAAACCAATACTGCAACCTGCTATGGTATTGAGATATTGATCTCTAGTATTTCTGGATTGTGGCTATCTGTACATACACTGTCCTTGAGGGGTGTTTATTCTTTATTTCTAAGTATAGCTATTCAACACCTTATTCAGTGTAACACTCCTTTATTTACATCTGCAGAGAGTATGTTATCAAAGACACTCTCTAATGTGGTGTCTAAGACTACTCTCTTCACATGTTCATTCGAGATTGGCATCTTCTCTCTTAATGTGTCCTTCCATCAGTTGCATCCTCACCGTTTATGGGAATCTCATTATAGAACAAAGGAATGGGGCAAGTAAAGTTGATAAAGATTATAAGCATAAAATAAACGAAGTGCTGATATGAAAAAGTAGTTGATGAATCAAATTGCTTATGATATAATTTGAAAATGATTGGAAGATGAGAAAAGTGCAGAAAGACATACAAAGGTTGTTTTAGCCAGAATGTAAAATAACCATTAAAATCAGAAGGGATGCATAATGAAGGGAGCAAAGTAGCATTTGAACTGGAGAAAAGTGCAATGGGAAGTTTAGTTTTTTGAGCTCTTCTTGGCTCCATATAGATTTGATCCCTTTGTTCACTTTTGCAAATGTGAAATACAGGCCTGAGATCTGCCCTACTGAGGGCAGCATTACATCTTGTAAATGCCCTGAACAATGTGTGAGGACCTACACCCCAGAAATTACCTAGGAACAAATTTCTGACCCTCTGAATTCAGTCAACATCATGAATTTTTATATAAATATGATGAACCAAATTTGGATCAGTTGCAATGTTCACAATGCATCTTGGATAAATCTATTGCATATCACTGCCAATTATTCCTGCTGCTGTGCTTGTTGTTCACATGGCCAGTGTCAATATTCAACAGCTTGCACTGCTTCATCATTACCTCCTTGACAACATGAGTTCAGCAAAGGTAGATTTCTCGAGACATTCCTTGGAAGTTGCGTATCAGAGCAAAGAAAGAAAGGAAAGATTTACATCCGTATAGTACCTTTGACAAGCTGAGGAGATGGCAATGCTTTTCTGTCAATTCAGTACAGACGTTGTGGTATTTTAAGAAACTGCAGCCAACTTGCACACAAAATTCCAAACACAGAAATAATGACTACGGAATCTACATTTTAAAGACGAGATAAATATTGCCATAGCGGATGAGAATCCCTGCTGTTCTTCTTCAAGTAGGTGCATAAAGCTTTTTACACCAAACTCAGAGGAAAAATCTAATATTTAATACGGGATGCACTTCCTCAAATGTCAGCCCATTTCTGGATGCACAATGTTGAAGGCGCAATGGAAAGAATTGGTTAGAGAGACAGTTAGAGGCAATGAGGAATGTACGAGAGCAAGGGGATGTGAGGGATGGCAGTTATAGGAGGGAGAAAAGTTGCAGATACAGTCACATAGATGGGTAGTCTCCAGGAACGGTAAGAGAGGTAGGCAGGTAGTGCAGGAGTCTTCTGCGGCTTCCCCCATTTCCAACAAGAATATTGTTTTGGAAGATGTAGGGGGTGATGGATTCTCAGGGGAACGTAGCACGAACAGCCAAATTTCTGGTATTGAGACTGGCTCTAACACAATGAGGGGCATGTTGGGTTCTAAGAGATCAATTGTGTTCAGGGGCTCGCTAGTCCGAGGCACAGACAGACGTTTCTGTGACCAGCAGAGAAAAATCAGAATGGTGTGTTACCTCCCTGGTGCCAGGATCAAGGATGTCTCAGAGAGGGTGCAGAATGTTCTCAAGGGGGAGAAGGACCAGCAGGAAGTCATTATACACATTGGAACAAATGACATAGGCAGGGAAAAGGAAGAGACTATGAAAGGAGAATACAGAGAGCTGGCAGGAATTTAAAAAGGAGATTCTTGAGAGTAGTAATATCTGGATTACTCCCAGTGCAGCGAGCTAGTGAGGGTAGGAATAGGAGGATAGAGCAGATGAATGCATGGCTGAGGAGCTGGTGTATGGGAGAAAGATTCACATTTTTGGATCTTTGAAATCCCTTCTGGGATTGAAGTGACCTGTACAAGAAGGACGGATTGCACCTGAATTGGTAGGGGAATAATATACTGGCAGGGAGGTTTGCTCGAGCTGCTCAAGAGGATTTAAACTATGAAGGTGGGGAGTGGTGGGACCCAAGGAGATAGTGAGGGAAGAGATTGGTACAGTTGAGAAAAAAAGCGAGTCAACCAGTCAGGGTGGGCAGGGACAAAGCAGAGAACAAGGTAGGATTGATTAATTAAACTGCATTTATTTCAACGCAAAAGGTCAAACAGGGAAGACAGATTAACTCAAGGCATGGTTAGGAACATGGGACTGGGATATCATAGCAATTACAGAAATATGGCTCAGGGATAGACAAGACTGGCAGCTTAGTGTTCCAGGATACCAATGTTACAAGAAGAACAGAAAAGGAGGCAAGAGAGGAGGACAGTGGCATTTTTGATAAGGGATAGCATTACAGCTGTACTGAGGGAGGATCTTCCTGGAAACAGATCCAAGGAAGTTATTTGGGTTGAACTGGGAAATAAGAAAGGGATGATCACCTTATTGGGATTGCATTATAGGCCCCCTGATAGTCAGAGGGAAATTGAGAAACAAATTTGTAAGGAGATCGCAGTTATCTGTAAGAATATTAGGGTAGTTATGGTAGGGGATTTTAACTTTCCAAACATGGAATGGGACTGCCATAGTGTTAAAGGTTTAGATGGAGTACAATTTAATAAGTGCAGACAAGAAAATTTTCTGATACAGTACGTGGATGTACCATTGCAAATCTTAATCTACTCTGGGGAAATAAGGCAGGGCAGGTGACTGAGGTGTCAGTGGGGGAACACTTAGGCGTCAGCGACCATAATTCTATTAGTTTTATAATAGTGATGGAAAAGGGTAGATCAGATCTAAAAGTTAAAGTTCTAAATTGGAGGAATGCTTATTTTGACAGTATTAGGCAAGAACTTTCAAAAGCTAATTGGGGGCAGATGTTCGCAGGAAAAGGAACGGTTAGAAAATGGGAAGCGCTCAGAAATGAGATAACGAGAGTCCAGAGACAATATGTTCCTGTTAGGATGATAGGAAAGGCTGGTAGGTGTAGGAAATGCTGGATGGCTAAAGAGATTGACGGTTTGTTTAAGAAAAAGAAGGAAGCATATGTCAGGTATAGACAGGATAGATCGAGTGAATCCTTAGAAGAGTATAAAGAAAGTAGGAGTATACTTAAGAGGGAAATCAGGAGGGCAAAAAGGGAACATGAGATAGCTTTGGCAAATAGAATTAAGGAGAATCCAAAGGGTTTTTACAAATACATTAAGGACAAAAGGGTAATTAGGGAGGGAATAGGGCCCCTCAAAGGCCTTTGTGTGGAGCCGCAGAAAATGGGGGAGATACTAAATGAGTACTTTGCATCAGTATTTACTGTGGAAAAGGATATGGAAGATATAGACTGTAGGGAAATAAATGGTGGCATCTTGCAAAATGTCCAGATTACAGAGGAGGAAGTGCTGGATGTCTTGAATCGAGTAAAGGTGGATAAATCCCCAGGACCTGATCAGGTGTATCCGAGAACTCTGTGGGAAGCTAGAGAAGTGATTGCTGGGCCTCTTGCTGAGATATTTGTATCATCAATAGTCACAGGTGAGGTGCTGGAAGACTGGAGGTTGGCAAAAGTGGTGCCACTGTTTAAGAAGGGTGGTAAGGACAAGACAGGGAACTATAGACCGGTGAGCCTGACCTTGGTGGTGGGCAAACTGTTGGAGGGAATCCTGAGGGACAGGATGTACATGTATTTGGAAAGGCAAGAACTGATTAGGGATAGTCAACATGGCTTTGTGCCTGGGAAATCATGTCTCACAAACTTGATTGAGTTTTTTGAAGATGTAACAAAGAGGATTGATGAGAGCAGAGTGCTAGGTGTGATCTATATGGACTTCAGTAAGGCGTTCAACAAGGTTCCCCATGGGAGACTGATTAGCAAAGTTAGATCTCGCAGAATACAGGGAGAACTAGCCATTTGGATACAGAACTGGCTCAAAGGTAGAAGACAGAAGGTGGTGGTGGAGGGTTGTTCTTTAGACTGGAGGCCTGTGACCAGTGGAGTGCTACAAGGATCAGTGCTGGGTCCACTACTTTTCATCATTTATATAAATGATTTGGATGTGAGCATAAGAGGTAGAGTTAGTAAGTTTGCAGATGACACCAAAATTGGAGGTATAGTGGACAGTGAAGAAGGTTACCTCAGATTACAATGGGATTTTGATCAGAAGGGCCAATGGGTTGAGAAGTGGCAGATGGAGTTTAATTGAGATAAATGCGAGGTGCTGCATTTTGGGAAAGCAAATCTTAGCAGGACTTTTCCACTTAATGGTAAGGTCCTGGGGAGTGTTGCTGAACAAAGAGACCTTGGAGTGCAGATTCATAGCGCCTTGAAAGTGGAGTCATGGGTAGATAGCATAGTGAAGAAGATGTTTGATATGCTTTCCCTTATTGGTCAGAGTATTATGTACAGGATTTGGGATGTGATGTTTCGGCTGTACAGGACATCTGTGAGGCAACTATTGGAATATTGTGTGCAATTCTGATCTCCTATCGGAAGGATTTTATGAAACTTGAAAGGGTTCAAAAAAGATTTACAAGAATGTTGCCAGGGTTGGACGATTTGAGCTATAGGGAGAGGTTGAACAGGTTGGGGCTGTTTTCCCCGGAGCGTCAGAGGCTGAGGGGGGACCTTATAGAGATTTATAAAGTCATGGGGTCTATGGATAGAGCAAATAAACAAAGTCTCTTCCTTGGGGTGGGTGAGTTCAGAACTAGAGGGCATAGGTTTAAGGTGAGAGGGGAAAGATTTAAAGAGACCAAAGGGGCAACTTTTTCTCGCAGAGGGTGGTATGTGTATGGAATGAGCTGCCAGAGGAAGTGGTGGGGGCTGGTACAATTGCAACATTTAAAAGGCATCTGGATGGATATACGAATAGGAATGGTTTGGAGGGATATGGGCCGAGTGCTGGCAGGCAGGCCTAGATGGTGCTGGGATATCAAGTCAGCATGGATGAGTTGGACCGAAGGGTCTGTTTCCATCTCGATGACTCTATGACTCTAATATTCTGACTCTGATACAAGAGAGCTTCCTACAAGCTAATGCTGACAGGTTTGCTAGGGATGTGTGGGCCTGCCTCATTTCATCTCGATTTCCAAAGCAGATTTATATCTGAGTTGAAATTTCTGCCTTTATAGATGATGTAAGACCAACAGCGTATTGTCATCAATTTCTGTTTCAATTTCAGGGTCTGACATCAGCGGTATTTTGCTTAACATCTATTTCGCATCTTCCTTTCATTCTTTTTTTCTGCCTGTAATGACTTCTAGGATGGAAAGATCTGCATAATTTAACACTCATTTTAAGTATTTAAATTGTAGAAATGGAAATCCCAACAATATTGAACATTTCATGTTTCATAATAATGTTCAGAATGTGAACTGGTAGTTCAAGCTATCTAAAAGTAACTTGGTTATTCATCAAAAAGGAAAAATACAAAAGGATATTGGAATTATGGTGGGAAGATGTAGTTGGCAAGGTAGCACTGGTAGAAGTGTCGGCACAGTGGGCCAAATGGCATCCTATGTTGTAAATTCCATGATTCTGATAAGCTAACTGGAAGATTTGGTGATGCACTATTCTGGCAAAGATTCAACAATATGGATCCTGCATGATTTCCTGGCTCTTTTTTTGCTTGCTTAATGCCAGCACCAATCATTCTGTTGAATGGAAATAGCATCCTATTGTTTCCATTTAAGAAGCCAGAATTCCTGACTTCTTTAAATTCAGAGGAAAAAGAATTAAACAAAATTGGTGATACTCTTCCTAATAAATTAAACTGCATTTATTTCAATGCAAGGGGCCTAACAGGGAAGGCAGATGGATTCAGGGCATGGTTAGGAACATGGGACTGGGGTATCATAGCAATAACAGAAACATGGCTCAGGGATGGGCAGGACTGGCAGCTTAATGTTCCAGGATACAAATGCTACAGGAAGGTTAGAAAGGGAAGCAAGAGAGGAGGGGCAGTGGTATTTTTGATGAGGAATAGCATTACAGCTGTGCTGAAGGAGGATATTCCCAGAAATACATCCAGGGAAGTTATTTGGGTGGAACTGAGAAATAAGAAAGGGATGATCACCTTATTGGGATTGTATTATAGGCCCCCAATAGTCAGAGGGAAATTGAGAAGCAAACTTGTAAGGAGATCTCAGCTATCTGTAAGAATAATAGGGTGGATATGATAGGGGACTGAACTTTCCAAACATCGACTGGGACCGCCATAGTGTTAAAGGTTTAGATTGAGAGGAATTTCTTAAGTGCGTACACGGTGTACATATACTTTGAAAGGCAAGGACTAATTAAGTTTAGTCAACATGGCTTTGTGGTGGGAAATCATGTCTCACAAACTTGATTGAGTTTTTTGAAGAAGTAACAAATTGATTGATGTGGGCAGAGCAGTAGATGTGATCTATATGAACTTCAGTAAGGCGTTCGACAAGGTTGCCCATGGGAGACTGATTAGCAAGGTTAGATCTCATGGAATACAGGGAGAACTAGTCATTTGGATACAGAACTGGCTCAAAGGTAGAAGACAGAGGGTGGTGGTGGAGGGTTGTTTTTCAGACTGGAGGCCTGTGACACAGTGGAGTGCCACAATGATCGGTGCTGGGTCCAGTACTTTTTGTCATTTAAATAAATGATTTGGATGCGAGCATAAGAGGTACAGTTAGTAAGTTTGCAGATGACACCAAAATTGGAGGTGTAATGGACAGCGAAGAGGGTTACCTCAGATTACAACAGGATCTGGACTAGATGGACCAATGGGCTGAGAAGTGGCAGATGGAGTTTAATTCAGCTAAATCAACGTTTCGGGCAAAAGCCCTTCATCCGGGACACCCGCACCAATCAACTACACCACCCCGTGGCCCAACATTTCAACTCCCCCTCCCACTCTGCTGAGGACATGGAGGTCCTGGGGCTCCTTCACCACCGCTCCCTCACCACCAGACACCTGGAGGAAGAACGCCTCATCTTCCGTCTTGGAACACTTCAACAGTTTCCTCATTTCCCCTTCCCCCACCTCACCTTAGTTCTAAACTTCCAGCTCAGCACTGTCCCCATGACTTGTCCTACCTGCCTATCTCCTTTTCCACTTATCCACTCCACCCTCTTCTCCCTGACCTATCACCTTCATCCCCTTCCCCACTCACTCATTGTACTCTATGCTACCTTTCCCCCACCCCCACCCTCCTCTAGCTTATCTCTCCACGCTTCATTCCTGATGAAGGGCTTTTGCCCGAAACGTTGATTTCGAAGCTCCTTGGATGCTGCCTGAACTGCTGTGCTCTTCCAGTACCACTAATCCAGGACATTGGTTAGACCACTGTTGGAATATTGCATGCAATTCTGGTCTCCTTCCTATCGGAAAGATGTTGTGAAGCTTGAAAGGGTTCAGAAAGTATTTACAAGGATGTTTCCAGGGTTGGAGGATTTGAGCTATAGGGAGAGGCTGAACAGGCTGGGGTTGTTTTCACTGGAGCGTCGGAGGCTGAGGGGTGACCTTATAGAGGTTTACAAAATTATGAGGGGCATGAATAGGATAAATAGACGAATTCTTTTCCCTGGGGTCGGGGAGTCCAGAACTAGAGGGCATAGGTTTAAGGTGAGTAGGGAAAGATATAAAAGAGACCTAAGGGACAACTTTTTCATGCAGAGGGTGGTACGGGTATGAAATGAGCTGCCAGTTGGTGAGGCTGGTACAATTACAAAATTTAAGAGGCATTTGGACGGGTATATGAATAAGGAGGGTTTGGAGGGATATGGGCCAGGTGCTGGCAGGTGGGACTAGATTGGGTTGGGATATCTGGTCAGCATGGACAGGTTAGACCGAAGGGTCTGTTTCCATGCTGTACATCTCTATGGCTCTATGACTATGACTCTATGTGATCCCAAATGTGAATTGTGACTGAAACTCACATGTCATTCTGTGAGAAATGGTTCCAAAGTTAAGCAGTTTAATAGACTCTTTAGCAATGTACGAGTTTTGCTAAAGTTAGTGGGGCTTCAAGCCTTAGCCCCTTAGAAACAAAAACAACTGCCAATAAGTTTCAATTCTTTATGAATTATAGCCAAGCCAAATGATACATTGACTTAATACACCACTCAATTTTGGCTATTACAAACTAACCACATGGAGTGCAATTAATAAATGCAAAGCAAAGTAGGCAATGGGTGGAATAATTATCAGCTCTATAGCATTTATAGTATTCATGGGCAGAAAGGTACTCCCACAGTTCTTCTTTCCTTTGCTCGGTTTAAGACACGACTCTATTTGCAGTGATTGAGAAACAATCATTGGTGAGCCTTAACAATAGGCCTTTCATTTTTCAAGACATGGTTTTTGTACCATCAAACTTCAGTATACTAAAAAAGTACACATTTTGACAAAGGTTTTTCATCTTTAATAGGAAACGAGTGCTTGTATAGCGTGAGAGTGGTGGTGGGTTGGCAAGTCCAACATCAGGCAGATAGGAGATGGAATAATTATGTTGGTAGATTATCAGGCTATTTTAAAAGAAAATTCAATGGATAACCCAATATAATCATTCCTGCTATCTGCCTGATGTTAGACTTGCCAACTGATCAGCACTCTTCTCTCATGCTATTCAAATGTTGATATGTCCATAATACGGAGAAGGAGGTATTGAATATCTTAAAGGTGGATAAGTTTTCAGGGCATGATCAGGTGTATCCTAGAGCTTTGTGGGAAGCTAGGGAAGTGATTGCTGGGCTCCTTGCTGAGATATTTGTATCATCGATAGCAACGTGTAAGGTGCCGAAAGACTGGAAGTTGGCTAAAGTTGTGCAATTATTTAAGAAAGGTGGTGTGGAAAAGCGAGGGGACTGTAGACTAGTGAGCCTGACATCAGTGGTGGGCAAGTTGTTGAAGGGGATTGTGAGGGACAGGATTTACATGTATTTGCAAAGGTAAAGACTGATAAAGGACAGTCAACATGGCTTTGTGCGTGGGAAATTGTGTCTGATGAAGTTGGTTGAATTTTTTGAAGAAGTGGTGCAGATGTGAGATTGCATTAACACACTGCCATACAGCAATACTTCCAGTCTCTTGACCAATAATTCCTTTCAACCGTGACAACCAGCTTTGCTTTGTATCTCCAGCGAAAGGCAAAGCATGACAGAAGAACTCTGAGCCATTCAGCTATAGTTCAGGGCAAAACATGCAAGAGGCAAGGTAGGCAAGGCGGGGCAAGGCAGACTTGCTGTGAACATTGAAGTAAGCGTAAAGTGTGAGTGTACTAAGAGAATAAATGAGATGTCCTGATATGCATCATGGTTGAATTCATGAAATGGATGCCTGACCTTGTGTGTAAAGTGCTCTGGCAACAACATGCCAATGAAAGATCCTGTGTTCTCCAAAATGCGACATTGAAGTTTAGAATTGTATTGTAGTGGATTGAAGATGTGACATGAGAGAGGGGAGAGGCAGATACATGGCCTTGCCAACATTGGTGGATGGGATGTGGGTGCTTGCTACCTATGGAGCATGCCCTGAGATGTTGATAATTGCTGAGGTAAAAACAATAACTGCAGATGCTGGAAACTAAATTCTGGATTAGTGGTGCTGGAAGAGCACAGCAGTTCATGGATGCTGCCTGAACTGCTGTGCTCTTCCAGCACCACTAATCCAGATGTTGATAATTGCTGTCTGACTGATGGACACCCAGAGGAGCAAGCAGCAAGTTGGAATTGTCAGGCATCTGCTCTGTCCTCCATGTCAGGATTTGTTACTGTCTAGTTGTTTAAAGCTGGGTGGGAGAATGAGAAACTGCATATTAAAGAGCTAAGATTAATTAATAATCACACATTAATGGAAGAAAATAGATGCAGTCTCTCCATTCACTAATAAGATGCTCATCTCTCTATCCAATACTTGGAAAGTTGTGACTTTTTGCTCTTAATGCCAAGAATCTCCTTTCCAATGATCCCACTTGATTTTCCCAACTGATTTTCCAATGTCCATGTTGTTCAGGAGCTGGGAAGATTCCACTCTTAGTATCTGTTTAGTATTAATCTTCTTTTCATGTTGGTTCATCACATTTTCGGGGTGTTTGCACCTTACAAAGTGAATACATTCTGTTGCTCTCCTGTGACATGGTTATCCTTTTCTCAAGATTTGTTTAGGATTCTTCTTGATTCCTGTTTCTAGCACAATCTAGATTGTTTTCTCCAAAATCAAATCTTCTTTAGATTTTATTTAATAAGACTAAGATTTATCAATAGTTCCAACAACATTTCCAACACTTGTAATTTTGATTTCAAAGCCTCATCATCATAGTTCTCCATTAATCTGTATGAATCATTAATTAAATTATTTATGGATTTCCCAGATGTTGTACTCTTCTGTTACATTTTTCACTTTCAAGAATCAAATTTGTTCTCAGAGTAAAGTGATTGTCAAACGTTTATAGGCCTTCTCCAAAAATATATGTTTCTTCTTTTATGTTTTGATGATTCATAGCATCATCAGCTGTGGATCCTATTGAATATAATTGTACCTTGCTCACCTTGTGATTTATTATTTAAGTTTTAAACAATTAGTTATCTTCAGAGCTGCTGTCTCCAAATATCCAATTCTATGGATAGAACTGGCACTTTCCTGATATTGAATCTTGCAGGCAGTTTTATTTCTCCTACCATGTCTTCCAAATGTAAAGGGGGGGGGTTCTATTCTTCTTAGTTTAATGCTTTTAAATTCTGCAGTTTCACTTCTGTAATCTCTTTCCCATGGGGACTATGAGTTCTGTAAATACCAATGCTGCTTTTATTGGCTTTGTCTTGAAACCTTTGAACCATGAAGTGTAACAATACAGTGTAATTTTCCAACTTACAAAATGCTTAATTCTGTTTAATCGCAATGTTGCGTAACTACATTGCTTACTGGGGTGTTTTTCATGTTGTTGTGGCCAAAATGGACGTTTCCCACTTTTTTGCATATAAAATGGATGATTTCCCAGTTTGCCATTGGCCTAATATATAATGCATGTCATTTTCTACCTTTTCCAAATAAACCTTGTGCCTGTGGCTTTAATAAGTCTTGTAACTATCTTATTCTTTAGACATTGTCTGCTTAGTCTTTTAATTTTCCTTTTTTCCACCGTAATTTTGCTTTGCAACATACTGCAATGTCGACATAAAGTTGTTCTCTAGGCTTTGCTTTCCCCACTGTAGCTTTGACACACTATAGTGGTAGTACTCCTTATGAGCTCTTTTTTCTATATCTTTACATCAGCTTGTTTTTGCACCATTAATTTAAATCTCTTTTCCCTTGTCTCAATGAAATTTCAAATTTACTTATAGAAGCTTAATATTTGTTTCTAAGCTAAACCTCTAACTGGGAATGCTCCTGTATAACCTCCTTTCCCAATGGAATCTATAACTCTTTGGTATGGCTAGTCTTTCAGCTCTTTATAGCCTGCATTGTTTCTTCTGTCCCTTTTATCAAGCCTGTCAGCTTTAACCTGTCAGGATGTTTCTCCCTTGATCTTTCCACAAGTTCCTGCTGACTGATAATTTGCTGAAACTCTTGCAGCTGCTGACTGTCTCTTTGAGTATTTTATAAAATGATAAAGTCTGTAAAGCTGTAAACTCACTTGGTCTTCTTGAAATTTCTTCTGCTCAGTCCAACTCTGCCATTAAACAACAATTGTACCACTGCCACCATGTGATAGTTATAGATTGCAGGATACAACCACCATTCCTCTTTCCTTCACACGGTCTAAGAGTCCATTAAATTTACTGTGGCAGGGGAACAATCACCAGTGAGTCCTAACTAGCAAAAGATCATTTTAACAAGAGGTAGAATATTGTATGATGGCAAGTTGGACGTTGTAACTAAGATTATTGCAAGACAAAGAAGATCCTGATTTCCCCGTCCAAGCCTATATGACATCTTTAGGCTGGGTAGAGCTGAATGTAGTCTTTGACTTTAACACTTTCAGAACTGTTATCTTATATAACAGTAAGAGTCAAATGCCTGAGATATTTTCACTATCAATGTTTATTTGAATGTAATAGGCAAGCTGCCAGTGTTATTGAAGGTTTATGCCCGAAACATTGACTCTCCTGCTCCTCAGATGCTGCCTGACTTGCTGTGCTTTTCCAGCACCACACTCTAGACTCTGATCTCCAGCGTCTGCAGTCCTCAATTTCTCCAAGCTACCAGTAACACAGAGTTTTTTGGTCAGTTATTTTAGTCTTCTTTACTGGGTCATATATGGGGTGAAAATGAGGACTGCAGATGCTGGAGATCAGAGTCTAGATTAGATTGGTGCTGGAAAAGCACAGCAGGTCAGGCAGCATCCAAGGAGCAGAAAACTGGCATTTCAGGCAAAAGCCCTTCATCAGGAATGAGACTCTACATTTATGCATTTTGTCCATTTGTAATCAAAATCTGCTTATGATTCCTACAACTGGCATAGGACCCTAATGTTTAAGTATTTAAATAACACTCCCATCTGTTTATTTGTGTTAGTTGCCCCTTTGAATCCTACTCAAGGATCCTGCTGGGTGGGCTGGGGGCACCTTTAGTCCTATATTGGTAGTTTTCAGTATAAGCACGACTGTACACAGAACGAAAATTGCTCCCAACAGAACTTTTTACAGCTCACAAGCTGCTCAGTTATTTGACCTGGAGTCTTATCACATTCTCTGCCATGTGTAGCTTACTTCAGCAGCTTACAGTTCAACTCTGCTGAGTATCATTCATAAGCAGCACTCCCACGGTCACATCTGTTGTCTGTATCCTGAAAGTATGCTTCAGACTTTCCTTCAATGCAAATTTCATTTGGGGATTCAAGAATATTTGTAAATGAAGCTTCAGTTCAGCTTTTGGATCATTTTGACCATAGTATTTTGCCTTTCTCTCTCTCAATTTTAAACAGTTTAGAACAATTGACTTGAGATTTTGTTTTGCATTTTATTGATTTTACCAACAATATTATAACACAAGCTTGCACACACTTGCATTGACTCTGAGAAAATAAGAAAAAGTACATCTTTGTCCATGTGGTATGATGTGCACTTGTTCGCCTGGTTATGAAAATGGCTGCATAAGCTTATATGTGGAAAGCAACCACTTGGGAATGATATTGCAAACTGCCAACCCCTGTGAAACTTTGCTCTAGTATGAGTCACTACCTTCAAAAGATGTGGGGAGAAAAAAACACAGGAAGAAAAGCAGAGCTACAGAACAGCCTGAAAACCATATATCAGCCCGACATCTGCGGAGTTATAATCGAAACAAAATGTGCAACTCAAATGTTCTAAGATGCCAGTAACATCCTTTTGCAAACTGGAAATGCTCAAGATAAACTACAGATCCTGCACAAGTTACATGAAGTTCTATTTTTCACTGTTTATTTTAAACAGTGGACAGTTATAGATAAGCTAAAGCCTTTGGTGGCAGACAAGATCGTGGGATTTCTCCACAGGATGATGCCAGATTGGTTTCGTTGAAGGGAGTACTGTCTGTCCTATTTTAACTTAATTAATCTCAGTTAGCATTATTTTCCTTTTATTTCTAATTAATCCCCTTCCTCTTTTTAATATTCCATAAGACCAAGTTCATTTTTTTTAAAAAGCCAATGTTTTGCTTATTAAAGCTTTGTTAAAGACTAATCATGACAAATTTGCATAGAATTTTTATTGAGAGTGAACAAGGCAATTGTAAGCTAAGTATTGAACTCAAAGTTAAAGCTAACATTAGGGAGCATAACAAAGGAGCAGTGGGTGGGAAGCAAGTAATTTGCTTGATCTAAGTACTTTCTTTCTCTTTACAGTAACCCTTTTTATCACAGGGACGTGTTACCCTGACCCCTCTTCAAAATGATACAAAATATAAAGCATTTGGTTTAAACTGCACAAATATCAATGACAGAGTTGAGGTTTTTTTTTCTCTATCAGAAGGTTGAGTCTTTGGAGGTCTCTTCCTCAAAATGCAGTGGAAACAGTCTTGAAGTATATTAAAGGCAGAGTTGGATAGATTCTTGGTAAGCAACAAAGTGAAAGGGTATGGGGAGAGCTAAGAATTATAGTGTTCCAGATACAATTGGATCAGCCGTGATTTTGTTAAATGATGGACTAAGCTCAAGGAGCCAAACGGCCTACATCTGCTCCTATCATATATGTTTGTGTGTATGTACATATGCTTCTCTGGTAAACTTATAAAGTAATTTCCCTGCTTCAAATGTAACTTTATTTTAAAGAATCACAGTTGAAATCAAAAAAGACAATGGAATCATTCAATTTTTTGTATTAAAATATGTATTATGACATTAAATGAACGACTAAGAAAAGGAATATTTGGCAATTGTGTGGATATAGGCATTTCTTAATTTTCATTGCTTAACTATTATTCACTGAGCAAATTTTTTTTGTGAAATGCCTCGTTAGATATACCAGGACTACTAAGAGCATTATTATTACAAGTATATTAGTTATTGATTGTTATTTTCATACAACCAACATAAATACTTTGTGACTGTCCACTTTACTACAGTTTGTAAATGATAAAAGATGTTCTTATTGCCTTTTTTGAATGTGAACTATAACACTATGTCATTATGATATATCACTCATGAAACATCTTGCATATGTAACATTTCTATATTTGATGTCTTTTGTATTAAACTTAAAATTTAACAATTATTTTCATGAACATAAATAGCACTTATCATTTAAAAATAAAATAAATTATCATGTTGAGCAGCAGGCAATGCTAGGAGGTGTCTGTTACTGGGTCAAATTATAAAGCCCACTGTTTGCATGAAGAATGTTCATTTAAATCTTTCCTGTTCAGTCCACATGTATGCTGAATAGGATTGTCTAAATAAATGAGCAATACCTCACACCAAGACCAATACACTAAGATCTTGGATCAGACACAAAAGCTACGAGGATTCCTGTGCCAACGAAAGTACCTCTGATAGTAGTGTGCAAGTGGTGACAATGAATTAACAATGGGATTGTGTTTGATTGTTATGTCATCACATTATGTAATCTGCTTGTATTGAGATATGGAAAGTGAGTAAATATCTTTGGCCAACTTGCCAAATTTACAGAGGATTATACCCAACTGATCCTTAGGACCAAGCCAATGGATTATAAAGTTTGTGTCCTCAGAATCCTGCTGTAAGGCTATAAAGCAGAGGTGATGAGAAAACAAGGAAGAAAATGAATGCATACCGGAATTAGAATAGCAATGAAAATCAGGAAGTGTATCTCAAAATACAGGAGAAGAGGCTAAGCCTGGAATGGGGAAAGCTAAGAGGAAGCATGATGTACGAATGACTGGCTGCACTGAAACAAATAGTAAAATATCATCCAAACATATTAATAGTGAAATATTAGCAAAGGATAGAGTGAGGCCCATAAGAAGTAAGTAGGATAACTGTCCACTGAAGCAAAGGGTGTTGCAGACTTCTAAATAAATACTTTGCTTTGGTCCTCACCAAATTAGAAGATGGCGACAGTGGCCCAATTGAAAATCTGGGTGCTGAGCAACTGAGTAGTACACTGATAGATAAAGAACAACTGGATAAAGAAGAAATGTTAAAAAAAAGCTGGAAGCAATCCATGTAGAGAAGTCACCAGGCCTAGATGGGATGCATCCTAGATTGCTGAGAGAGGTAAGGGAACAAATTGTGGAGCTGTTGACAGAAATTTTCCAGGCCTGTCTGAACACAAGATTGGCCCCTGGGGATTGGAGGATTGAAAAAGTGATGCCATTGTTTAAGAAAGGGACAAAGGACAATCCACAAACTAGAGACTATCAGCTTGACATCAATAGTGGGAAAACTAATGGAGGCCATAACATGAGATAAAATAAATATATACTGAGAGAAACATAAGCTCATGCTAGAAAGTTAACATGGCTTTGTCAAGAGCAGGTTATGTCTGACAAATTTAATTGAGTTTTTGACAAGGTGACACAGGAAGTGGAAGAAGGTAGTGCTGTACATTTGGACTTTCAGAAAGCATTTGAGGTGTTCTTACTACAGGTGTCCGGTATCTTGGATTTGGCAGTGGAGGAGGCCTCACTTACATGGAGGAAGCCCATCACTTACATGGAGGAAGTCCATCACTTACATGGAGGAAGAACGCCTTATCTTCTGCCTTGGGACCCTCCAACCACATGGCAGCAACGCCGACTTCACCAGTTTGAGATGAGGAGAAATGTCTTTGCTTAGTTTTATTAGGACTTAGAATTTGCTGCCTGGGAGATTCCTTAGGCGGTTTAAAAACAGAGCTGGATATATATTTGAAACTGATGAACTGAAAGAGCTATGCAGATAGGGCCGGAGAATGGGACTAGCTGGGTAGCTATGTTGGGAACCAGTACAGACACAATGGGTAGAATGGCCTCCTTCTATTGTGTAAAACTCTATGATTCAATGAGTTATAACTAACAAGAAATCAAGTTCATTAAATTCCATCTTTGGTGACTGTGACACATTACGTGTATGAACTTGAAAGACCCTATCAGACAACAAGCAAAACTAATGTCATTTACAAAATACCTTGCAAGAACTGTAACAACTATTACATTGGAAAACAGGCAGAAAACTAGCCACCAGGATACATGAACATCAACTAGCCACAAAAAGACATGACCCTAAGACAAAAAGACTAGTATCCTTACATACAGATGAGGAAGGACAACGCTTCGACAGGCACAACACATCCATCCTCGGACGAGCCAAACAGAGATAACCACGAGAATTCCGAGATGTATGGCATTCTAACCAGAATTCTACCAACAAACACGTTGACTTGGATCCCATTTACCACCCTCTGAGAAAAAGAATCGGAAATGATGTCACCATAGGAAATGACATCACTACAGGAAATTAATCACCAGCCCAAGAAAACCCAAACCTATAAATAGAAAATAGGTTACACTGCTTCATCCAGAGGATCACTAAAAACATTACCTAGTATGGAGACAAAACGTCTGAAAACGAACATTCCAGCTCAGCGAGCAAACCTCTGTGTGAAAATGTTGCCCCTTAGCTCTCTTTAAATCTTTCTCCTCTCACCTTAAATGTATGCCCTCTAGTTCTGGACTCCCCCACCCCAGGGAAAAGACTTTGCCTATTTATCCTATCCATGCCCCTCATGACCTCTATGAGGTCACCCCTCAGCATCCAACCTCTGGGTAAAACAGCCCCAGCCTATTCAACCTCTCCCGATAGCTCAAATTCTCCAACCCTGGCAACATCCTTTTAAATCTTTTCTGAACCCTTTCAAGTTTCACAACATCTTTCTGATAGGAAGGAGACCAGAATTGCATACAACATTCCAAAAGTGGATTAACCAATGTCCTATACTGCTGCAATATGCCCTCCCAACTCCTGTATTCAATACTCTGACCAATAAAGAAAAGCATACCAAACACCTTCTTCACTATCCTATCTACCTGTGACTCTACTTTCAAGGAGCTATGAACCTGCACTCCTTAGGACCTTACCATGGAATGTATAAGTCCTGCTAAGATTTGCTTTCCCAAAATACAGTACCTCGCATTTATCTAAATTAAACTCCATCTGCCAATTCTCAGCGCATTGGCCCATCTCATCAAGATCCCATTGTAATCTGAGATAACCTTCTTCACTGTCCACTATGCCTCCAATTTTGGTGTCATCTGCAAACTTACTAACTGTACCACTTATGCTCGCATCCAAATCATTTATGTAAATGACAAAAAGTAGAGGACCCAGCACCGATCCTTGTGGCACACCATTGGTCACAGGCCTCCAGTCTGTAAAACAACCCTCCACCACCCCCCTCTGTCTTCTACCTTTGAGCCAGTTCTGTATCCAAATGGTAAGTTCTCCCTGTGAGATCTAACCTTGCTAACCACTCTCCCATGGGGAACCTTGTCAAATGCCTTACTGTGGTCCATATAAATCATGTCTACTGCTCTGCTCTCATCAATCCTCTTTGTTACTTCTTCAAAAAACCCAATCAAGTTTGTGAGACATGATTTCCCACGCACAAAGCCACATTGACTACCCCTAATCAGTCCTTGCCTTTCCAAATATATGTATAGCCTATCCCTCAGGATGTTCTCCAACAACTTGCCCAACACTGACTTCAGGCTCACTGGTCTAAAGTTCCCTGGCTTGTCCTTTCCACCTTTCTTACACAGTGGCACCATGCTAGCCAACCTTCAGTCTTCCGGCACCTCACCTGTGATTATTGATGATACAAATATCTTAGCAGAGGGCCCAGCAATCACTTCCCTAGCTTCCTACAGAGTTCTTATAGATGGAAGTGTGCCAACACATGGTGACTGGAAGTCTCATTTGGGAAACATTAACTATTAGTGAGCAGTACAGAAAGGGAAGAGAGAACTTGGATAGGAGAGTTGTCTTTTTGTTGAGGAAAGTGAAAATATTGGCATCACAATATTTTCACGTGATAGATGGAGACAGAGGTTGGTTATGGAGGTTATGGTTATGGTTTCTTTTTTGTTTGGAAGCCTGTGCTACAGGGGTCAATGCTGGATCAACTGTTTCCTGTTGTTTATTTTAATGATTTGGATGTGAGTACAGGAGATATAGTAAGTAAATTTGCAGCTGACACCAAAGTTTGAGGTGTAGTGGACAGCAAAGAAGGTTATCTCAGTGTACAATGGGTTCTTGATCAGATGGGCCGATGGGCCAAGGAGTGGCAGATAGAGTTTAATCTTGATAAATGTGAGGTGTTGAATTTTGGAAAGGCAAATCAGGACAGGACTTATACACTTAATGGGAAGGTCCTGGGGAGTGTTGCTGAACAAAGAGACCTTTGAGTGCAGGTCCATAGCTCCTTGAAGGTAGAGTTACAGGTAGACAAGAACACATTTGGTACACTTGTCTTTATAGTCAGTGCATTGAATATAGGAGTTGTGAGGCAATGTTGCAACTGTACAGGACATTGGTTAGGCCACTTTTGGAAGTTTACGTTCAATTCTAGGCTCCCTGCTTTAGGAAAGATATTGTTAAACTTGAAAGGGTTCAGAAAAAATTTACAAGGATGTTGCCAGAGTTGGATGGTTTGAGATATAGGGAGAGGTTGAATAGGCTGGGGCTATTTTCCTGGTGCATCAGAGGGTAAAAGGTGACCTTAAAGAGATTTATAAAATCATGAAGGGTATGGATAGAGTGAATAGTCAAGGTCTTTTCCCCAGAGTCAGGGAGTCTAAAACTAGAGGGCAAAGGTTTAGGTGAGAGAGGAAAGATTTAAAAGGGACCTAAGGGGCAATGCTTTATGCAGAGGATGGTGTATGCATGGAATGAACTGTCAGAGGAAGTGGTGGAGGCTGGTTTATATAAATGTTTTGGATGTGAGTATAGGAGATATGATAAGTAAATTTGCAGATTACAACATTTAAGAGGCATCTGGATGGCTATACGAATAGGAAGGGTTTAGAGGGATATGGGTCAAATGCTGGCAAATGGGACAGGATCAATTTAGGATGTCATGTTGGCATGGACGAGTTGGACCGAAGGGTCTGTTTCCATGCTGAACATCTCTCTGACTCTACGTGGAACTAAGAAAAAAATTCAATCTCCAGCATCTGATTATATTATTTGAATCATGTTTTTGCAATCTATATGAAAATCACCCTAGTCCCTCAGGACCATAAGTTGCTTTCTCATAAGAGAGAGTTGTCTGGTGCTGAGTTTAAACAGAGAATCACTCTGCCTCTGAGTGAGGTTAAGAAGGGAGGGCCTTCATGTTGACATCAGCTGGTACAGGAGTTGAACTCAGACCTTTGCTACCACCATGTATCACAACTGTCCAGCAACTGAGCCAAGCAACCCACTTCAAAGAAAAGATTATTAAAGAAATTTCCATGCAGCTGGCAGTCTTGTGCTTGTCTTTATGTACTGCTGTCCATGAAGATTGGCTGTGACATTATATTTACTTAATGCAGTGTACATTTGAGTAATAGTCAATCTCATGTAAAAGGATGCTGGTGCTGTACATCAGAGTCAAGAGTGCGGTGCTGGAAAAGCACAGCAGGTCAGGCAGCATCCGAGGAGCAGGAGAATTGAAGTTTTGGGCAAGAGCCCTTCATCAGGAAACAAGTCTCATTCCTGATGAAGGGTTCTTGTCTGAACCGTTGATTCTCCTAATCGCATGCAAAAGTCAATCTCCAACTTTCTACTGCTGTCCAACTCAGTCCACTCTGCATTCAGAGTAATACAGCAGAGATCAAGGTTTGAAGTCAGAGGTTTTTGATCAGTATGAGAACAGAGTACAATTTGCCCATGGAGGTATTGGGGACCTTTAATTTGATTACTTTTAATTTCTCATTGAAATAACAAAAGTAAGATTGTCATTAACAATTAACAATATGAAGAGTGAATGTGCATCATGTGTGGGAACAGAGAGCATATCAAACTTTTCCAGAAGTGGAACTAACATCACTGATTTCTCATAAACACTTCTGTGAGCCCACAGAAAAATAAAAAGATGATTTTAAAAATTAATTTTTTGGCTTCTTAGTTGCTCCAGTTCATTTCTTTGTGAACCTTGAATATTTGGAACTAAGAGAACTGGAAGCTAAGTATTGCTCATTGCTGGTTATGTGAGCCATGAACTTTGGTTGTTGAAAGTAAACCCTTCAAAAACATTACCAGTGTAAAAATCAACCCCATCAACTTTTTTGTCTAAATGTGCGTCTCAAAACTTTGATTTTTCCATGAAGTTCCACCAGAACTTGAACTTCCCCTCCCTTGCTCCTGATACCCCATAGACTATGACCTCAATGACATGGGACCCAATCTCCCAATCCACCTCCCCCATTCCCACCCCCTCTCAGCCTATTCTAAACACTTATTTGGCCCCTTTGCCACCTGGCATCCTCCCTGTTAACCACTTTACATGACATCCACCTGGCACCCATGTGGTTCTGTACCCACCTGACACCCAGCTTACCTGGTCGACTGACCTCACACTTATTTTATGTCCTTAGCCTTTTACAGCAGCTGTGAAAGTAGCCGTCTTGTTGCTGGATCTTTAAATCTCAGAACATGGCAACCCATTTCTATGAAACAAGATTTGCCTTCGCTCGACTGTTCTGCACGGTCAAACTGTATATTATATACTTGACATTTCTGAAGGAGCTCTGATACCACTCCTCAGAAAATCAGGCCTGAGATATTTACTTCAGTACCTTCAAGTAAGTTAATCATCCTTCCTTATTTTCCTTGATTCAGTTTAACAAATAAAAAACAATCAGCAATAAGATTATCAATCTATATCTGATTCAGTGTCAAACCCAATAATCAGCCTGTCATATGCTTACTGTTCGTACTGTTTGTGAGGAAGAGATGAGTGATAGGACATCCTTCTCAGCCTGTTTTCCTTATCGAGCATGGTGCACCTGATGAAAGAATACATTTCCTTTATTAATTCATTTTTGAGCGAAAATAAAATTAAAATAGTGTTTCTCCTAAAAATACTCCAACTGCAAAATCTCTCACAGGAAGACAGAGACAAAGACAATATATACATTCTGACTGCAACATAAATGTTCAACCTTGCCCAGTATATGATTTTTTAAAAAGAGGATGCCGGAGACCTGGAACAAACAAACCAGAAATTGCTGGAGAAACTGAGATGCTGTTCGACCAGCTGAGTTTCTCCAGCAATTTCTATTTTTTTTTGTTATGGCTTTTAATCTTTTACTTAAATATTTGCATATCAATATTGATTGCCTTTTGTTAGCTTTTCCATATTGAAAACAGCTGAATTCTAAACCACTCTGATACATGTTTCCTTCAGATGCCTCTGTTTATTTTCTATTTTTAACATTTGTCAGAACATCTTGTTCAATAGATATGTGCATGTTTATCTACAGAGACTTTTCGTGCCAGGTCATTGGGCACAGAGCAAAACTAAAAAGGAAGGAGAATTAAAAATCAAAGTAGAAATTTGTGTCAGGGAAATTTCAGCAGCTGCTACTCTTAAGGTGAATTTTGAAATGACACCTTCTAGATCTAATTGTTTCCAGTCGTTTTTTGTTCACCAGTTTCTGACAGTATAAATTATGCCATGCTGTTTTTTTGATATTATTTTCAAACTTTATTGAATTATGCCAGTGTAAATCTAAAATCAATTTTACTTAAACAGATGACCAAAATGTGAACAGAATATAGGTGTGAGTAATGTACAGGAAGAAGAATTGAGAATCTCAGTATTTATCTAATTGGATTTAATTCTTTATCTTTTGAATGTTGGCACTACACTTTGCAACTCAAAAGCACTTAAGTGAAGTCCGTAAGTAGACATTAAATTATATTTCAATTTGATAATATATTGACAGTTAAGATACAAATAATTATCCATCTGCCATGAGTTTTAGCTTCCACTTAACCCTTCAGTTTTACTCACATTGCAACAGGAAATGCAATTCAAAAGTACTTAATTAGTAGTAAACACATTTGGGAAATCCTGAGGCAGTGAAAAGTCCTTTTTAATGCAAATTTTACTTTTTCTTACTTCCAGTAGTAGGAAACATTTAACTACAGTTGCCTGAAGTTATATGTAAGTTTTCTTCTTGTTTCTCATCCATAGTCAATGTGTTTCTCCTTTTTACTTTGAAGATTACTAAATTTAATTGTAATGCTTGCAGACTTGTTAATGATGGATCTATCTGAGTTTAATGGCATTACCAGGAACATAAGAAAACAAAACTGCCTGATAGATCAAACTGGAACCTCCTCTCAATTTGACTCCTGAGCTGTGTTGAATTAACTAATCTCTGCCTGACTAACAGTAAGGTGTGGCAGTTGGTGGTTTCAGTGTTCTGGAATAGTTCCTATTTGTATCACACAACTCTAGCAGCACTAGCTGATTCCTCATTTAAAAACAAGGTTTGGAAATTCTTCTTAAAATGGAATTTGATAGTTTGGGGTGTAGGTTTGCTCGCTGAGCTGGAGGTTTGATATCCAGACGTTTCATTACCTGGTTAGGTGACATCATCAGTGACGACCTCCAAGTGTAGCAAAGCTGTTGTCTCCTGCTTTCTATTTATATGTTTGTCCTGGATGGGGTTCCTGGGGTTTGTGGTGATGTCATTTCCTGTTCATTTTCTGAGGGGTTGATAGATGGTATCTTGATCTATGTGTTTGTTTACGGTGTTGTGGTTGGAGTGCCAGGCCTCTAGGAATTCTCTGGCATGTTTGTGGCAGTCCTTGCATAGAATTTTGTAGACGATGTTGGTTTTGTCCATGGGATGTACTGGGTCTTTTAAGTTTGTTAGTTTTTATTTGAGAGTGTTGGTGGGTTTGTGTGCTACTAGGATTCCAAGGGGTCTTAGTAGTCTGGCTATCATTTCTGAAAAATCTTTGATGTATGGTAAGGTGGTTAGGGTTTCTGCTGTATCTGGTCTGCTTGTCGTGGTTTGTTCTTGAGCTAGTAGACCTGTGCCTCACCACCCACTTCACCTTCAACAACATAATCTGCAAACAAGCCAACGATACACCCATGGGATCTCCGCTACCAGGATTCATAGCAGAAGTGGTAATGCAAAGACTAGAACAAACAGCCCTACCAACCATCAAACCAAAAATCTGGGTCCGCTACGTAGATGACACCTTTGTCATCACAAAATGAAACAAGATAGAAGAGACATTTAACATCATCAACAACACTCTCACACATAAAGTTCACCAAGGAGGAAGAAACCGACAACAAACTCGCATTCCTGGACGTCACAGTCAAAAGAACGGACAATGGAGAACTACAAACCTGCGTATACAGAAAACCGACAAACACTGACCAAATACTTAACTACACCAGCAACCATCCCAACACACACAAACGAAGCTGTATCAGAACATTAAACCAATGAGCTACCTCACACTGCAGCACAGACGAACTTCGGAAAACAGAGGAGAACCACCTATACAACGTATTCAAGAAGAACGGATACTCAAAAAATACCGTCCGCAGATTCCTCAAGAACAAACCACGACAAGCAGACCAGACACAGCCAGAAACCCTAACCATCTTACCATACATCAAAGACGTTTCAGAAATGACAGCCAGACTACTAAGACCCCTCAGAATCCTAGTAGCACACAAACCCACCAACACTCTCAAACAAAAACTAATAATTTAAAAGATCCCGTACAACCCATGGACAAAACCAACGTCGTCTACAAAATTCTATGCAAGGACTGCCACAAACACTACGTAGGACAAACAGGAAGAAAGTTAGCCACCAGGATACACGAGCACCAGTTAGCCACAAAAAGACACGACCCTCTCTCCCTCGTAGCCCTACACACGGAGGAAAAAACACCCCACCATTTCAACTGGGACAACACATCTATCCTGGGACAGGCTAAGCAAAGACATGCCAGAGAATTCCTAGAGGCCTGGCACTCCAACCACAACACCATAAACAAACACATAGATCTAGATGCCATCTATCAACCCCTCAGAAAATGAACAGGAAATGACATCACCACAAACCCCAGGAACCCCATCCAGGACAAACATATAAATAGAAAGCAGGAGACAACAGCTTTGCTACACTTGGAGGTCGCCACTGATGATGTTACCTAACCAGGTAATGAAACATCTGGATATCAAACCTACAGCTCAGCGAGCAAACCTACACCCTAAACCTCAACCTGAGCTACAAACCTTCACAAACCTTGCAATTTGATAGTTATTTGAACAATTAAAAAGTATAAGGAACAAGCAGGATAATGGAATTAGACAAGGTGGTTCATATGGAGAAAAGAGTACCAGTAAAAGTTCAGGCCAGACAGCCTGTTTCTTTCTCTAACTAGTCACATTCCTAGTCAGGAATTCTTCCTGCTCATTTTCAAACATGTTAATCATCACAACATTAACTGGTGTAGCCAGCAGTCCACTTCACATATTGGCGTGATGTTTGTTATCCCACTTTGCAACTTTAAAAAAAAAGAGTACTTTCCACTTCTGAGACAGTTACATATTGTTTTGGAATTATGGTTGCAAAAAGATACAGCGAGTGCATATCAGAAAACTTGAGTCTCTATTTTACAAAAGCATTTTACGAAAACTTTTGTCTTAACCAGTGATTTATGTGGTTCCTGGCTATAAAGCATCTGCTTTACACTGCAAAATAAAATACTGCAAAAGCAAGTGACATTGTAGTCAGTTTCTGTACAATTTAATCCAAGAGCCATCAGTGTGTCTACATGATCTAGTGCCTTGAGGTTGCTATCAATCATTCTATTGAATGGCTGTTTTGGAAAGTACCTCCTTGGGCAATTGATTACACTGCATGGATGGAATAATAAAAGTTGAACTTGTTCTGAGAACTAGATAGACAAGTGATTTAGATTGTGGAATTTTTCATAATTTATATAATGGAACAGGTTTCCCATCGTTCAGCAGTGAGAACGTTCAGGGATAGCAACTGTGTCTCTAAGCCACAAAAGGCTCTGCCTTCAAAACACATGTTGGTTACATGAGCATGTAACATTGCCTCGCACCACAGTGTGACTCTGAGCCTGAGGCAATGAAAATCCACTATTTGTTTAAGGTATTCAACCAAGTACCTGTCAGCCCAACCAGGTGGATGAAAAGGATCCCACGGCAATATTTGATGAATAGGGGTGGGATTTCTCCTGATGTGCTAGCCAACAGTTAGTGAAGGAGATAATGTAGTTATTCATCATACTGCTGTGCAGAAATTGGCTATGAGATTACCCTATTAAAGCAATAACATAATATTAATATAATGAAAGGTTAAGGTAGAATCACCATAATCATACTGGACCATAGGGCTACTCTCTCATTAGAGAGAGATGACTGGTGGAGGTTTAACCTGAGGGTCACCACATCTCAGTGAGGGAAGATTTTGAAAAGAAGGGACCTTCATAGTAACTTCAGCCGGATATATTAATTACAGTCAGTGTAGTTTGCATGTAGTACTTACCTGTGCAAATTTTTCTGCAAATTTACGCTTGTTCTTTACTCATTCTTATACTGATGTGATGAAATAAAGTATTTCAGATATTCAACAATAAGTCCACCTACACCTTTGCTACAACACCCAACAAAAAACTTGCTGAAGGAATGCCATTTTGTGTTAATCTGTCACACTTTTAAAACATTTCCTAAAGTTGATTATCATGCATGGATTTGGCTCAATGTAATAGAACGCAATAAAAGCACATGCCTTTAAAATTGTGCAGGAGGACACTGTTCTCAGGGGGTTGAACCCATCTCAGTGCAGACAATAATTACGAATGGGTCAAAGTGATCAAGTTAAATGATTAGATCCTCACATTTTATTGAAGTTAGGCATTGTCATACAGTACATTCAAACAAGTATTAAAGACAAATCCAAATAACACAAAGAAATCGAAACCATTGCCTTTTGATTGCCTTGCACTGCTGTCTCCACCACCAGTAGCTGCCTTGCCAGATACCTCCAATCTACTTAATTCCCTCCCCCATCTCTTGATGCTTGATTCTCCTACTCTTTGCCACTGATCCTTGCACCAGGAAAGTGACTGGGACACAATGGGTAGATTGTAACAACCTTCACCTGGAAATGTATTTCTTAACTCCTAAAGTGTACAATGAGAGGCATAGTTGGAATGTTAGTAATTCATGTAAATGAACTGATTTAGCAATGTGCTGCAGTTGCATTAGGGGGTTGACACGGGAAATAGGAACCTTGGCTGACATTCCTTTTATCCTGCTACCTTACTTTTTAGTTAATTCAACTTTCCATTTTCTGTGATCAGCAAATCCAACACAGACCAGGGAGCAAGTCCACATGGTATAATATCACAGCCCTAAGCCATATGTACAAGGGTGTGAATATTATACTGTGTTCTGTTTTGCTTCAGTTGAAACAGACATTTTATAGTAGATAGTATATCTAGTCAGACAAGGAGTTCAACCACAGTAAAAACCTCAATGCATTAATATTAATAAGAATGAAACCAGACATGTTTTATCATAAAACCAGTCAAAAGTAATGAATGGTTTCTGAAGAGCTATGCCCCTGGAAGTTTCTATTATCCACATTCATCCTGTAAAATCCCTACAAACAGACACTGTTAAGCTTGCCTGATGTAATCTGCATCATTATAAAGGTGGGCTTTTACATCATTGTGGTAATATAGTATTTAGTGGTTTATATTTTTCCTTATAGCTATAATTAAAGTGAGAAAATTATTACAAAAATTCTGCAAAAAAACTAATTCTGACTAGATTCTGAGGAAGCATACTGTCCTATACAAAGATAATACTCTCCTATCCACCACATTCTCTCAGAAGAGCTTAGGTGCATCAATTATTTGTGCTGCATAAATATCATTTTGCTCCATGTATGCAAAACATAGTTATGCAACTACCTGGAAAGATTTCTTCAACAACAAAGCCATGCAGAATTTTGGATTTTATTAAAGAGAGGGCCAATTAAGCAGTGAACAGAGGACAGATACTGTTTATTCTTATTCACCCAAGAGATGTGAGTGTTGCAGGCTGGGCTATTATTACTCATCTCTGCCTGCGGGTTGAGGAGGTAACAGCGAGCTGCTTTCTTGAAGAGCTGCTCTGCCATTTGATCATTGCTAATATGCTCCTCATTCATTTTCCTGCCTTTTCTCCATATCCCTTCAGCACATTACCTGTACATCTCAAAGACTCTACAACTCATGAACGAGTATACCTAGATCCCTCTGCACTGGAGCACCCCAACATCTCTTCCCCATTAAGATGATTAGAGTAGTCAATATGGCTTTGTGCATGGGAAATCATGTCTCACTAACTTGATTGAGATTTTCAAAGAAGCAACAAAGAGGATTGATGAGGACAATGTGGTGGATGTGATCTAAATGGACTTTAGTAAGGCATTTGACAAGATTCCTCATGGTAAACTGGGTAGCAAGGTTAGATCACATGGAATACAGGGAGAACTAGCCATTTGGGTACAGAACTGGCTTGAAGGTAAAAGACAGAGAGTGGCGGTGGAGGGTTACCTTTCAGAGTAGTGGCATGTGCCAAGTGGTGTGACACACGGATCGCTGCTTTTCATCATTTATATAAATGATTTGGATGTGAGCATAAGAGGTATAGTTAGTAAGTTGGCAGATGACACCAAAATTGGAAGTGTGGTGGACAGCGAAGAAGGTTACCTCAGATTACAATGGGATCTTGATCAGATGGGCCCATGGGGGCCGAGGAGTGGCAGATGGAGTTTAATTTACATAAATGTAAGGTGCTTCATTTTGGAAAGGCAAATCACGGCAGGACTTATACACTTAATGGTAAAGTCCTGGGGAGTGTTACTAAACAAAGAGACTTTGGAGTGCAGATTCATAGCTCCTTGAAAGTAGAGTCTCAGGTAGATAGGATAGTGAGGAAGGCCTTTAGTATGCTTTCCTTTATTGGTCAGAGAATTGAGTATAGTAGTTGGTAGGTCATGTTGCAACTATACAGGACGTTGGTTAGGCCACTTTTGGCATATTATGTGCAATTTTGGTCTCCTTCCTATATGAAGGATGTTATGAAACTTCAAAGGGTTCAGAAAAGATTTGCAAGGATGTTGCCATGGTTGGAGAGTTTGAGCTAGAGGGATGAGGCTGAATAGGCTGGGGCTGTTTTCCCTGGAGTATCAGAGGCTGAGGGATGTCTTTATGGAAGTTCATAAAATCATAAGGGGCATGAATAGGTTAATTAAACAAGGACTTTTCCCTTGGGTGGGGGTGTCCAGAACTAGAGGACAAAAGTTTTGGGCGAGAAGAGAAAAATTTAAAAAGGACTTAAGGGGCAACTTTTTCATGCAGAGAGTGGTGCATATATAGAATGAGCTGCCAGAGGAAGTGGTGGAGGCTGGCACAATTACAACATTTAAAAGACATCTGGATGGGTATATGAATAGGAAGGGTTTAGAGGGACATGGGCCAAGTGCTGGCAAATGGGATAAGATTAGGTTAAGATATCTGGTCAGCATGGTCAAGTTGGACTGAAGTGTCTGTTTCTGTGCTGTACATCTCTATGACTCTATGATTTGCCCTTCATAAAACCATGCTGACTCTGATGGATGGCATTTTGACTTTGCAAATGTCCTGATATTGCTTCCTTGATAATTGATTCTAACACTTTCCCAACAACAGATGTTAAACTAACTGGTCTGTAATTTCCCACATTTTGCTCCCTCCCTTTTTGAATAAGGGCATTATAATAGTCTTTTTCCAATCCACTGGAATCTTTCCCTTGTTCATAGAATTTTAGCATATTGTAACCAATGGATCTATTATTTCTGCTGCCACTTCTTTTGATACTGTAGGCCATCAGTTTTAGGGGACTTGTCTGTCCTCATTATTTGCTTAGTACCTTTTCCTTACCTGTGTTGATTGCTCTAAGCTCTACCTTACCTATGGTCTCTGACTTGCTTGTTTTGTGGTACTATTGTCCTCCCGTGTAGGTAGACCCACAATGCCACGAGGGAGGCAGTTCCAGGATTTTGACCCAGGAATGGTAATATATTTCCAAGTCAGGAGGGTGGGTGGCCTGGATGGGAAGTTTTAGGTAGTGGTGCTCCCATGTATTTGCTGTCCTTGTCATTCGAGATGGTAGTAGTTGTTGGTTTGAAAGGTGGCTGTCTGCGGAGCCTTGCCCCTTTTAGCTATGGCACATGACCCTTGTTTGTGCCACATACCTCAGATGGTCCTCAACCTATGGATTCTCTGTTTATGCAGCTCTCCACAATGGCTTTAATTAGTCATTTCTTTGCCATGAAAAATGTTGTTTCTGGATCTGAAAGAGTCTTAAAGGGTTAATACTGAGCAGTGCCATAAGTACCGTGTACTTGGATGGTGCCAAATAGATTTATGTTCAAAACCACTTGGGACCTTGAAGTGAGTAAAAGTTTGGTCCTCCTCAAGATGTCTGTACTGAGTTTTGGCTAAGTATATTTTCATTGAGTTTCACCCAGTTTCACCTCCCACCCAATTACATGTCCCCCAGACCCTGATCTAACAACCCAGCTGTCTCTTGCTGGGATCCAACACTCCTTTTCTTTTCTATGGCATCCAAACTGCCACCTGCAGGGGCACCTTGTCTCCCATCCCCACGCAAAGGTATCAGACCCCTCCCAAGCTCCTCACAAAGGGTAGCTAAAGTGTCCCAGGAACATTTCTACTGGGGCAACATATCTCTCCAAAAGGCTAACTTGGCTATTCAAATGAATTCTAGGAGAAAGTGAGGACTGCAGATGCTGGAGATCAGAGCTGAAAATGTGTTGCTGGAAAAGCGCAGCAGGTCAGGCAGCATCCAAGGAACAGGAGAATCGACGTTTCAGGCATGAGCCCTTCTTCAGGAATGAGGAGAGTGTGCCAAGCAGGCTAAGATAAAAGGTAGGGAGGAGGGACTTGGGGGAGGGGCACTGGAAATGCAATAGGTGGAAGGAGGTTAAGGTGAGGGTGATAGGCCGGAGTGGGGGTTGCGGGCAGAGAGGTCAGGAAGAAGATTGCAGGTTAGGAAGGTGGTGCTGAGTTCGAGGGTTGGGACTGAGACAAGGTGGGGGGAGGGGAAATGAGGAAACTGGAGAAATCTGAGTTCATCCCTTGTGGTTGGAGGATTCCTAGGCGGAAGATGAGGCGTTCTTCCTTCAGCTGTCGTGTTGCTATGGTCTGGTGATAGAGGAGTCCAAGGACCTGCATGTCCTTGGTGGAGTGGGAGGGGGAGTTGAAGTGTTGAGCCACAGGGTGGTTGAGTTGGTTGGTCCGGGTGTCCCAGAGGTGTTCTCTGAAACGTTCCGCCAGTAGGTGGCCTGTCTCCCCAATATAGAGGAGGTCACATCGGGTGCAGCGGATGCAATAAATGATGTGTGTGGAGGTGCAGGTGAATTTGTGGTGGATATGGAAGGATCCCTTGGGACCTTGGAGGGAAGTAAGGGGGGAGGTGTGGGCGCAAGTTTTGCATTTCTTGGGGTTGCAGGGGAAGGTGCCGGGAGTGGAGGTTGGGTTGGTGGGGGGTGTAGACCTGATAAGGGAGTCACGGAAAGAGTGGTCTTTTCGGAACACTGATAGGGGAGGGGAGGGAAATATATCCCTGGTGGTGGGGTCCGTTTGGAGGTGGTGGAAATGACGACGGATGATATGATGTATATGGAGGTTGGTGGGGTGGTAGGTGAGGGCCAGTGGGGTTCTGTCCTGGTGGTGATTGGAGGGGTGAGGCTCAAGGGTGGAGGAGCGGGAATGGAGGAGATGCAGTGGAGAGCATCGTGGGAGGAGGTGTAGTGTAGGTAGCAGTGGGATTCGGTCAGTTTATAGTAAACGTCCGTATTGATTCGGTCACCCGAGCTAGAAATGGAGAGGTCGAGGAAGGGGAGGGAGGAGTCTGAGATGGTCCAGGTAAATTTGAGGTTGGGGTGGAAGGTGTTGGTAAATCCAAGTAAATTTGAGTTCGGGGTGGAAGGTGTTGGTAAATCCAGGTAAATTTCCAGGTAAAAACCAGTACCCTTCCACTGACACCCTCATTCGACTGACTGAACTGGTCCTCACTCTGAACAACTTTTCTTTCCAATCCTCCCACTTCCTCCAAACCAAAGGAGTAGCCATGGGCACCCGCATGGGCCCTAGCTATGCCTGCCTCTTCGTAGGATATGTGGAACAGTCCATCTTCCGCAGCATATACATCATATCATCCGTCATCATTTCCGCCACCTCTAAATGGACCCCACCACCAGGGATATATTTCCCTCCCCTCCCCTATCAACGTTCCGAAAAGACCACTCCCTCCGTGATTCCCTCGTCAGGTCCACACCCTCCACCAACCCAACCTCCACTCCCGGCACCTTCCCTTGCAACCGCAAGAAATACAAAACTTGCGCCCACACCTCCCCCCTTACTTCCCTCCAAGGCTCCAAGGGATCCTTCCATATCCACCAAAAATTCACCTGCACCTCCATACACATCATTTACTGCATCTGCTGCACCCGATGTGGCCTCCTCTATATTGGGGAGACAGGCCGCCTACTTGCGGAACGTCAGAGAACACCTCTGGGACACCCGGACCATCGAACCCAACCACCCCGTGGCTCAACACTTCAACTCCCCCTCCCACTCCACCAAGGACATGCAGGTCCTTGGACTCCTCCATCACCAGACCATAGCAACACGACGGCTGGAGGAAGGGTGCCTCATCTTCCGCCTAGGAACCCTCCAACCACAAGGGATAAACTCAGATTTCTCCAGTTTCCTCATTTCCCCTCCCCCACCTTGTCTCAGTTCCAATCCTCGAACTCAGCACCACCTTCCTAACCTGCAATCTTCTTCCTGACCTCTCCGCCCCCACCCCCACTCCGGCCTATCACCCTCACCTTAACCTCCTTCCACCTATCGCATTTCCAACGCTCCTCCCCCAAGTCCCTCCTCCCTACCTTTCATCTTAACCTGCTTGGCACATTCTCCTAATTCCTGAAGAAGGGCTCATGCCCAAAACATCGATTCTCCTGCTCCTTGGATGCTGCCTGACCTGCTGCACATTTTCAGCTATTCAAATGAATTCACAAAGTTCAGGCATGGTATTAGCAGATGTCATGTTCAGATTCTTGGTTTGGTGCTACATGTGATGCCAAAATCCTACTCCAAGTGAAGGCTGCTTGTGCCTTAATAGCCTGCTGTCAGTGAAGCACATCTGCTTTGTCCAAACATTTACTCGGACTTCACTCTTGCCCCAACAAAAGTGTCCAGTTTCAGGACTTGTGACTTCAGCCATTTCTGCCATTTTCATTCATCATGACCTAGAGAAAATTGATTTGGTGAAGTAAAGGTCTGGATGTCAATCTTTCCTCAGGCTTAGCTTTATTCACAAAATTAAACATTATGGTGTGAAGCTTTGTCTTCAAGTCAGGTAACAGGAAAATCATCAGCTCTGCTACCCACCTTGGGGAGAAATACAGTCTGCAAAGAAGGAATATTCATTTCAGGGATTCTGTGCAGTCCAGAGTAAGGCCAGCCTACCTGGAAAAGATTTCGGAAACAACCACCAGAGGCTGATTGGTGCCCAAGCTGGCAGTTTGAAAGGTTGACCTCAGTGGTATGAGACTTTATACCATTTATAATGGAAAAGGTCAGGCTTTCTAATCCTTACTCCTCAAACCATCTTGGCATGCCCAGACATTCTTCTTATGCTACCCATTCCATCTCATACACTCCCATCCACTTGCCATGACACGGTTAGTCTCTGGTTGAGTATCCCCAGTTCATTTTGACCCCTAGTGAGGAGGGGCAAACAGTGTCCTTTCCATCCAATTCAACTGCCTCTCCTCTCCCCACTCCCAACTAACAAATGGTCCCTTCCCTCGGGGACATCTTTTCTAGTTCCAATGTATTTACGTTTTAAAATGAGTCAGGCTTTCCTGAGTTAAAGAAAGAGAGAAATGAAATGAGACAAAGAATTGCAGATGCTGAAGATTGGAAACAAAAACAGAAATTATAGGAGAAACTCAGCAAGTCTGGCATCATCTGTGGAGAGAAAGCAGAGTTCAATACCCTTTGTCAGACTGAAAACAGCTGGGAAAGGATGTCTTGGTGGGAGTGGGGTTCAGCAGGGGCTATATCGGACTCTTTCCCTCACCTCTGTCCTCAACCCTTTTCTCACCCCTTCTCTTCTCCTACAACACTGAAAGGGTCCCCCTTGTCTTCACTTACCATCCTACCAGTATCAGCATCCAAAGGATTTTTAGCTGCCATTTCCACCACCTCCAGCAGATGCCACCACAAGACACACCTTCTCCTCCCCTCCCTTCCCTTGTCAGCCTTCTACAGGGACTATTCCCCTCTGGAAACTCTATAGCCCAATGGCACCTTCACATGCAATCCCTGAAGGTGTAACACCTGCCCATTTACTTGCTCCCTCCTCACTATCCAAGGCTCCAGACATACTTTCCAGATGAAGTAGCCATTTATCTGCACTTCACTCAATCTAGTCTACTGTATTCACTACTCACTGTGTGGTCCCCTCTACATTGTGAAGGTGAAGTGCAGACTGATAGACTGCTTTGCAGAACACTAACATACTGTCTGAGAAAATGACCCTGAACTTCTGGTTGCCTGCCATTTCAACACATCATCCTGTTCCCTGGCCAACATCTCTGTCTCAGGCTTGCTGCAGTGCTCCAGTGAAGTTCAGCTCAAGTTGGAAGCACAGTGCTTCATTTTCCACTTGGGAGCCCTGCAGCACGCTGAACTCAATATCGAGCTCAAACATTTTAGGACCTGAACATATGTTCCATGTTCTTTACACATCACAATATTCCAGAACCTATCATGACATCGGTTGCTTTCAGCATAGCCAACCCATTTTCACCTACTTGTGGTCCCCATTCTCAGCATTATACCTTGCCTGGCTTACTAGCAACTATTCCTAATGAAGGGCTTTTGCCCGAAACGTCGATTTCAAAGCTGCTTGGATGCTGCCTGAACTGCTGTGCTCTTCCAGCACCACTAATCCAGAATCCCTTTGTCTGTCTAACTTTCTTTCTCTCCCTCTGGGCTCCATCTCTGTCTATCCATTCACTCCTTCCCTTGCACCCACCTGCTGTCATTAGCATGAATACCACCTTTTCCCAGCTACTGTCAGTGCTGAAGGTCTTGAAACATTAACTCTGCTTTGTCTCCACAGCTGCTGCCAGGTCTGCCCCTTCAGCACACCACTGTCTTCCCACACCTACATTTCCGTCTCAAGCCTGCTGTAATTCTCGAGCAAAGCTGGAGGAATAACAACTCATCTTGCACCTAGGTACCTTGCAGTCCTCAGGACTCAATATAGAGTCTAACAATTTCAGAGCATGAACACCTTCCTCCATGTTCATTCCCAAGCCAACACCCCCACCCCCACCAGATCCTGTCCTTCATGAGTTGCTTCTAGCACGGGCAACCCATTTTCAACAACTCACAACTCCCATTAGCACTCATTCAGTGTTGACTTTATTATCAGCAATCACTTTGTCCACTTCCTTTTTTTTTCTCTCCCTGTCTCTAGGAACCCTCTCCATCTATCTGACTCACTTGTTTTTTCAACCCACCATAACCCACTCTCACCCTCAGCATAAATAC
Organism: Chiloscyllium punctatum; assembly: GCF_047496795.1. Lineage (NCBI taxonomy): Eukaryota > Metazoa > Chordata > Chondrichthyes > Orectolobiformes > Hemiscylliidae > Chiloscyllium > Chiloscyllium punctatum. The sequence goes on from NC_092775.1 coordinate 32,973,465, forward strand.
CACCCAGTCCCAAATTTTTCAGTTCTGACAAAGGGTCACTGGACTCAAAACTTTAGCTCTGTTTTCTCTCCACAATTGTTGCCAGACCTGCTGATTTTTCTCCAGCAAGTTTTGCTTTGATTAAAGAAAGAGTGAGTTTATTAGTTAATAAAGCATGATCGAAAGTAAAATATAACATGTGTACACATAGATTAGAAATGAGAAATGTGAAAAACAGTCAACAGTTAGCCCCTAAAATATACGAAGCAGTGTTTGGTTTGTCAGTGAGATGCTGCAATGTTGCACCATTAATTTGGATGGTTCCAGTATTGCTGACTTTGGTAGTTGAGCAGTTGAACAGCTGGTTTTGAGATTCTGGGTTCTGTACATTAGTTGAAAGAAATTAACACAAAATTCTGGAGAAACTCAGCAGGCCTGGCAGCATCTGTGAGGAGAGAAACAAAGAGAACTGCAGTTCTGAAGGAGAGTCAGATTGAAGTCGAAACATTAAATCTATTTCTGTCTTCACAGTTGCTGACCTACCTGTTGCATTTCTCCAGCATTTTATAAGATAGTTTTCAATTTCCAGCATCTGCAATATTTAGCTTTTAGCTGAAAGAAATAGATTTGTTTCCTCTTCAACCTCTATCAATCTGAAAGAGAAAATTTTCATCCTTTTCGTTTTTACCTATAAGTACAGGTCTATCTAATAGATGTTCTTCATTTGTAACTGCCTTAGCAAAGGAAAGCCCAGTAACACAAGAGCACCAGAATAGCAAACACACACAACAGAAGTGCAGTTGGTTTTTAGCCCTTTCTCTGTGTATTCTAAGAAGGGAAAACATAGATAAATCTTTCACCAATACTACTTTCATTTATGTCACATTCTGGGAATCTAACTCACAGAAATGGTTCTTTTTTCTCTGCATTGCATCTGTCCCTTTGAAGTGTTGCTGTTTGAAGTTCCTGTGACATTCTTCAGGTGTGACATTCCATGGAGCCTCTCAGAATTCACTATAATACACACAGGTATTTTCAAAGATAACTCCTGAATTTATATTCCCAGACATCTTTTGGGTGGTTTGTCATTCTTTAAAAAAAACATATTGAATTTAAAAATTCAAAAATATATCCATTAGTAATTCAGGATTACAATCATGACAATGTCTATATATTTAACCTTAATCAACACAAGTAACTTTATCTATGAACATCATGCAAGACACATGAGTATGTGAGAATTTGCAACACACCTTACCCATCTATGTGACTTCAATAATTACTCAAAAGCAAAATAAAGTGGTTGTTTGAGACCTAAAGTAAACAGAAAGTGGTGGAAGTATTCAACAGATCAGGCAGGAACTATGGAGGATTTCCTGTTGTGACTTTTCATTAGAACTGGAAGGTTGAAGATGTTGCAGTTTTCAAGTAAGTGTAGAGATAGAGAAATGGAGAAGGAGAATAAAGCACATAAAGGAAAGTCTATGAAATGGAGCATGGCAAATAGAATCGTAGAATCACTACTGTGTGGAAAGAGGTCATTCAGCCCATTGAGTCCACACCGACCCTCCAAGGATCATCCCACCCAGACCCCCAACTATACCTATAACCCCATGTTGACCTACCTATCCTGCACATCATGAACATTATAGACAATTTGCCATGGCCAATTCACCTAACTTGTACATCTTTGGATTGTGGGAGGAAGCCATAGCACCTGGAGAAAACCCATGCTGATTAAGGGAGAATGTGCAAACTCCACACAGACAGTCACCCAAGGCTGGAATCACAATAAATAAAATCTTAATTACTTACATTGTGAATTAAATCTATTTTATCTTGAAGTTAAATTGTGTGTAGCAGAATCTGGGAATGTGCACATCATTTTCTGTCATTTGAGATTCTCAGTAGAAAATCAAAAGGTTATTTAACTCATCTCAGCAGTAAAATTAGTGATGTCACGTTGGTCCCTCATGGAACGTGGTTCCATGTTGTTATAAATCAATAGGTTTGAAGATAAGTATAAAAATCAATTTCTTGCTTTCTGGCCATCTAATAGCTACAGCAGCTGAGATAAAGTAATGGGCTGGTGAGTACATAAAATAAGAAGAACTTTATAAAATACATCCAACACACATATTTGCATATATATACTATATTGTATGTTGATCTCAAATAAATATGATTTAATAATTTTTGTAGTAACTGAATGTTCCTATGCAGCTTTATTGTTCTGTTTTTGTTGGTTCCTGATATGAAAACTTTCAATTATAATATGGTCACTTTGGAAAATAGTTTGGAAGCACTGGTTTAGAAGAGGTGAAAATAGAACCATTACCAAGAACTTCTTGATGACAACGTTGAGAGGAGATTTGATAAACTATGGGAGGGATCTGGCCAGAGTGGACTGGAAGAAACCTTCCCAATGGTGGAACAATGGGAACCCAGAGCACAGAAATTAAGTACTTAGGAAAGAAGGGCTGAAGAAAGGCTCACGCCCAAAACGTCGATTTTCCTGTTCCTTGGATGCTGCCTGACCTGCTGCGCTTTTCCACTTAGCTCTACTTAGGAAAGAAAGCAATGATGATGGGAGGAAAATTTTCTCTATGCAGCAAGTGGTTAGGGTTTGGAGTGCACTGCCTGAGAGTATGGTAGAGGCTGATTCAGTCATGGCATTCAGTAAGATTTGGATTATGATCTGAAAAGGTAAATCTTGTAGGACCGCAGGAGAAATATTGGGGTGTGTCAGTCGGAGAATAGGTTTTACAGACGGCCAGCATGGATTCTATAGGCTGAGGAGCTTACTTATTTGCTGTCATCATTCTACAATTCGAACCGCTGTCCAGAAAAATGACAAGAACACTAGTGAGTTGAATTCATGGAAATCAATATTGAGTCCAAAAGGCTGTAAAGAGGCGAATTGATAGGTGCACTGTTATACTGATCTTCATTGAAACAGTGTAGGAGGCTGACAGCAGAAAGATCAGAGTGAGAATCAAGCAGAGGATTCAGAAGTTCACGGTCACAAACTGAATGGAGGCGTTTTACAAATCAGCATTTTATTTCGCTGATGTGGAGCAGACTGCATTATGGACAACAAATTTAGCATTCTAAATTGAAAGATTTATAAGTTTACACTATTTTACCAGAAAGGGATTGTTTGGACATTGGACAATGAAAAAGGAATAGTTTAAAAGGGGATGTGATTGCACTGGATGGTACCTCAGGAAGGGAGACCATGTTGTAATTATATGATGCATGGACCAGGGTGTTCAGACAAAATGCTTTTTTCTAAATACTGTAACTAGGGAGGCAAAAAATGTGGTGGTAGAACTATGCTGGAGGTGGCAGAAATGGCAGAGGATGATCCTCTATATACGAAGGATGGTGAGGTCGAAGGTCCAGGGAGTAAGTGTGGGAATAATGATGGCCACGTCAGAAGACCTGTCAACCACAGTGGATGAGGAATCCTCAATTCAAGATAAAGGAAGGCATATTGGAAGCATTGGCTGAAAGGTACATCATCAGAAGAAATATGATGCAAATGGAGAAACTGGGAGAATGGAACAAAATGAAATAGCAGAGGATGTCAGAAGAGTCACTGAGGTTAGTGAGATGAGAGTGCACAAGGGAAGACAAAAATGCAATCCTACAGGATGAAATGGAATCTTTGGGGCAAGAACACATTGTAATAAAAATTACTAACCAATTCTGATTGCCTACTTTGACATAGAATAGTAAAGAACAGAATTAACTCTATTGTCCCGTGTACTCAAATGTGTAAAGTGAAAAGAATGACAATGGCTAAAAATTAATACTGCAAATTGTTAAAGATAAACAATATGAAAGACTATCATCACTGTGAAAACTAAAATCTCTGCAGTGCTGTTCACTCGCCCCCATCTTTGATTATATGGATCTGACCCTGTTGCTATAGCAATAGGTTTGAGGCTGTTCCAAACATCACAGTTTCCACACCCTTTCTATACCTTTTAAAACCTGTTTCTATTTATCAGCTCAGCTTCGTACCACCTTCTGGAGTTTATTTTGGATAATATTTGTGCTGGCATTGTCTGGACTGGCTTCACACAGGGTAAGTCACACAGTATTTGACGGTCCATGCATGTCCATGTTCAGGATAAATGAATGGGAACACATCAGAATTCTGCACCATCTTACAGCTTTGCTCAGATGGTAGGGTTTTTGTTTCCCAACCAGAATCCTGTGGATCTGGGGGTTGATGGCATTATAAAGAATACAGTCCACGTACTGAATGAATTTTGCGTTATCTGAGACACAGTCTTTAAACACGAGGTTAAATCAAATTCCAATTAATTGATCCTGATAGTCATTACTTAGGTTTACATAGCAAGAAATGAATTAGTCTTAATTAATTAACATTCCTCCTTCCTGCTGCCAATTTTTGGAGTCTGGAGTACTGCTCATGCCTTTAGGTCAGAAGGGCTAATCCCACCTGTCCTGGAGGTGTATTATAACATGCCTGAACAAGCTGGTTTAAAATATTCCTCTTCAACCAAAAATTGATCAAATAGGAAGTCAGCTCGATCCATTTTGTGGGATCTTTTTGCATTCACCTAACCAATAAACCACAACCAATATAGTTCATGGTAAGTATTTTGCTCTCTGTAAAACAATTTTAAATGTCTCAAAGAGCAGGGAGAAAGTATTTTAAAAAGTAAAGCTGTTTAATGCCTTTGTCAATGATTTGCTTCCAGATCTGCTACTGACTTTTGAGAAATCAGATTTTGCGATATGAATACAAACTATTGTAAATTTTAGGAAATTGAAAAAAGAACAAAAAATGCTGAGCAGGACAAGCAAAATGTGCGGAGTGAGAGGTACCTTAATGATAAAAGCTCTGAGATCTGAAAAAAATAACTCTAATTCTCTCTGTAGATTCTGCAAGACCTGCTGAGTATTTCCAGCATTTCCTTTTTTTTAATATAAATGCTCTTGGCTATCAGCCTCTTAGAATTGGACCTAAAAGACAGTCAAAGTACATGCAGCTTTCTCTCTTACAACCAAAAAATTCTTAAACTTGTTTTTGCAAGAATAAAAGCTTAATGCTTGGCCATGGATACATATAAATGGGGCATTCACTAAAGAAGACCTAACAAGGAACTGATTTTCTTTATTGCATTCCTATGGACTGACCTGTTGGCTAATAGAATGGCTACTGCTGAGTCTAGGTTACATATTGTCATTGTTCAGTTCTGTTTGCTTGTCTTCCTGATTTGTAATTAACGTTTTGAAATTGGGTCACTCTTCCGAAAAACACAGTGTTTTCGTAGTATGAATGTGTTTCAAGCTGAGGCCTAGTGGGACTGTTATTATTTCTTAACCATTGTTTTGGGGTATTGTTCCCCATTTTATTAGATTAAAATTACAAATAAAAGTGGATAGTATGGATATTGAAGAGGTGGATGCAATGTTTTTATTTGAATACCCTGGTTGGCATGGACGAGTTGGACCAAAGGATCTGTTTCCATGCTGTACACCTCTGTGACTTTATAACTATATGAGAAGTCTATATTAATTTATTCTTTCAGAACAATGTATGTATTATTTCCCTCCATGCCTCAATCAATACTTACCCTTAGGGCCCAAAACTGAAGTCTGAACTGACCCATAATGAAAATAAATTTCTCCTCATTAATTGGTGTTAATGTTGTTATTAATTGAATTCTCAATCTCATTCATTTAAATTTTAAAAAAGCACATCGATGAGGCAACTGCAAAGTTACTGAATCCAACCTGTGAACCCCTATACAGGAATACTTTAACCAACAGAAAGATTTTAACATGTTGAAAATACATTGGGAGTGAAAGTAGATTGCCCCTGCAAATGAGTGCATTAATCACAATGCACAATAAAACCCCACCAACCATTGATCAAAATAAATGATGCATTTTTTTATTCTTCCATGGGATCTAAGCATTGCTAGCTTGTTGGCCATTATTCACCTTGAGAAGATGGTGGTGTGTTGCCCTTGTGAATCACTGCAGTTCATCTGATGAAATCATACCCACAATGCTGTTGGGGAAGGAGCTCCAGGATTTTGATCCAGCAAAAGTGAACGAGTGAGAATAGACTTTCAAGTCAGGATGGGGTGAGATTTGGAGGGAAACATGCAGGTAATGGTGTTCCCATGCATCTGAGGATATCCTTGTCTACCCATGTAGTAGAGGTTGCAGGTTTTTACAAGTGAAGGTGGCTTAGTGACTGGTTGCAGTACACACTACCACCTCTGAGTATTGGTGACAGAAAGACAATAGATGCAGTAGTTATTTTAACCAACTAATTCACATGCTGTGACATCTCTCGGGGGCAAGTGGGACTTGAACCAGGATCTTCTGGCTCAGAGGGAGGGACACTACCAATAAGACTCCTTACAACAGATGTTGTGTACTTGGATTTCCAAAAGGCATTCACTCAGGTGCCGCACAAAAGATCAACTCATTGAGTTGAGCATAATGCATTAGCAAGATTGCAGAATTGGTTAACACAACTGTGGCTGGAGTCAATGGGTGTTTCTCACAGTTAACATGCAAGAAACAAAGAGCAGGATATATTGGATATTTTCAAGTTGACAGGATATAACTATCAAGTGCTCCAAAGATCAGTACCGTCACCTCACCTACTTGCAACTTACATTAAAGACTTAAGCAATGAAACTGAGAGCAATGTATCTACGTTTGATGATGAAACAAAGCTAGATGGGTATAAAAGGAGTGAAATGGACACAAACGAGATGGCAAATAAATTTTAACAGGTTAAAATAATGGTAGAATGATTAAGTGACGCGTGAAATATAATGCGGGAAGCATGAAGTTATCTACTTAGTGAGAATATAAATGCAAACTATTTTAAAATACATCGAAATTTACAGATGTTCATGTTCAGAGAGATTTGGGCATACTTGTACAAGGAATGCAGAAAGTTAGCAATCAGGGACAACAAATAATTAGAAAAGCAATTGCTTGCTGTTCTTCTTTTCAAGAGTATTGAAGTATAAGAATGATTTGGAGATGCCCGTGTTGGAAGCTTTTGGGGTGCTGCTCCTTCATCAATGATGGCCAGTGTGCTTCCAATTAAACCTGTTGGACTATAACCTGGTGTTGTGTAATTTTTAACGAAGTATAAGGTTGAAACCCTATTCCAGTTGTAAAGGGTTTCAGTGAGATCACACCTGAGTGTTGTAAACAGTTTTGGCCTCCACATCTAAGGAAGAATTCATTTGCATTTTAATTGGTACAGTGAAGGTTTACTAGATTGGTTCTTGGGATGAGAGTCTGGGTAAATGGGGTCTTTACTCTTAAAGAATAGTTGTTTCCACTCACTGGATAATCTAGAACAAGGAAGCAAAGTCTCAAGGCAGAGGATTAATTATTTGGGATTGAAGAAAAGAGAAATTTCTTTACTCAAAGAGTCGCAAATTTTAGAAAATTCTACTTCAGAGGATTTTAGCGCATTGTTTAAGGCTTTTTAAGACTACATTTAAGGCTGAGTTTTGTCTCTAAGGGAATCGGGACATAGAGAGCGGATGGAAAGTTAATTTAAGGCAGAAGATCAACGATAACCATACTGAATGATACAGCCGAGATCAGAGCCCATATATTCGATGCCAGTTTCTTTATTCTATATTCTTTTGGAGGAGGTGTGCTTACCAAGACTGGGGAAATCTTTGCTGAGGCCAATACAAGCCGAAGACTGAAGCCATCAAAGATAATGGTACCTTCAAATCTAATCCTCCTTCTCAGATCCTAACGCTGCCTCATCAACAATCATTTTTGATGAGCAAGCTGGAGCTAACATAAATATGCTCATCCCCCATAACTCCCTGCACCATATCCATATCCTTTTAATACTAAAGTCTTTTTGAACATGACTATTTATGCTTCTTACAAAATGTTTTTCATTTCTATTCTTACTACTAAAGGGAATAATCTTGTTTCACCTGAATTGAACTCCACCTGCCACCTTGTTCTTATATTCCCATGTAACACAGCATCATCAGCAGAATTCTAACGCTTTGTCTCTTTGTTTAAGTCATTAATATAGATAGTAAGTTGCTGAGGCCCAAGAACTGATCCTTGTGACACTCCACTAGTTACTAGCTTCAAACATAAAAGTCCTGCTGCCATCTCTCTTTGTCTATTATCCAATCCTCTATTCTTGCTAATATTTTACTCCCCACCCATCATGAGCCCTTATCTTGTTTGTTAATCTTTTGTGTGGCACTTTATCTAATACCTTTTGAAAATCCAAATTCTTTACATCTGCTAGCTCCCTGTAATCTATCATATTAATTACTTCCTCAAATATATTAATAGATTTGTCAAATGGGACTCCCATTCATAAAACTGTGCTCACTGTCTCTGATCTTACATGATTGTCTGTATTGCTAGGAATTCCTCAGTAATAGACTCCAGAAATTTCCAGAAACTGATGTCAACCTAATTAAATTTTAGTTCCCTGTGTTCTCTGTCCCATCTGTTAATATCCAATCTGCTAGGACTATTCTAGAATCTAGGGAGTTTCAGAGAAGTTTTAACCAAAGATTTAATTACCTCCATAGTTAGCTCTATTGAGATGCTAGGACATAAGCTATCAAATCCAGAAGCTTGTTAGCTTTTACTCCCTCAAGCTTATTAATTTTTCTTTCTCTCTGGCCATATTAACATCGTTACATTCTTTATGCTAATTCTCCTTTTCATTACCCAGTGTTCTGGTCTGTAACTCATATCTTCTATTTTGAAGACAGAGTTCAACAGCTCTGCCATTTCCTTATTCCCCATGATAATTATCCTCCCTCTGCTGGTAAGGAAGCAACCATTATTTTAGTTACTCTCCTTTTCTTTATCTTAGAAAAGTTCCTTCAAGACATTACCTGGAATGTTCAGGCAGAATGTAATTATGTTTAAATGAATTTATTTCAGTCTTGCTAGAATGCCCATCTTAATTAAATAGCAAATCAGCAGCAATTGAAACCAGGAACTTCTTCAATGGATTCAAAGCAAACTCTCTCTGATAAAAAAACACACAGTAACTAAACTGCAGGCCCTCTGCAAAAATACACTAAACTGCAAATACCAGCTCCATAGGGTCCTAGGAAGGATCACTTAAGTGGAAGCAGTCACAATCTACTCTGCCAGACCACCAGACTACTCAAATGTAAGAAACCTGTGAGGAAGCAGGGTAAGCGTGCTGGCCTGCTAGTAAGACTGAGACTATGCAATTTCAAGACCACCCCCTCACCCCCCTACTTCGTAGCTTACTCCTAGCAAATGTACAATCTCTGGAGAACAAGATGGGCGAACTCATATCATGGCTCAGCTTCCAGTGTGAATTGTAGGACTGCTGCACACTCTGCTTCACAGAAACCTGGCTCAACCCATCCATTCCCAACTGTGCACTTCAGGCTGATGGCTTTTCTATCCACTGTATGGATGGTACTGTACCCTAGGATAAGACAAAGGGTGGAGGGGTTTGCTTTTTAATCAACAATTTACAGTGCACAGACATTGCAACCCTGGACAGCCATTGCTCCCCAAACCTTGAATTCCTCACCATCAAATGCAACCTCTTCTATCTACATGGGAATTTATTGCTGCTATACTAACCGCTGTGTACATACCACCACAAGCAAAGGTTGAGGAAGTTCTCCACCACTAACACCTTGGAGACGGAATACCTTAAGGCCCTGTTTGTTGTAAGCGGCGACTTCAATCAAGCCAATATAAAGAAGGTGTTTCCCAAGTACCACCAGAACATTACCTGCCCCACCAAGGGCCCGAACATTTTAAACCACTGCTATACAATTGTGAAAGATGCCTACCGCTCCATCTCCAGCCCTCATTTCGAGCACACCGACCACAATGCTGTGTTTCTTCTCCTAGCCTACAGGCAAAAGCTCAAGCAGGAGATTCCCACAAGGATATAGGTCCAGTGCTGGTTGGAGGAGGCAGAGGATCAACTCTGGCACTGTCTAGAATCGGCTGATTGGGCCGTGTTCAAACAGTCCACTGGTACCTTGGATGAGTACACCACCAAAGTCACAAGTTTTATCAGCAAGTGTGTGGAGGACGGCATACTGAGGAAGTCATCCAGGTGTTTCCCAACAGGAAACTCTGGATGAATCAGGACATACAGAACCTGCTAAAAAGCAGGTGTGAGGCCTTCAGATCAGGAGACGGACACAAATATAAGGAACCCAAGTATGACCTTCGGAGAGCCATTAAGACAGCCAAGGACCAATACCGATCCAAACTAGAGACCCAGACTGACACCTGGCGACTATGACATGGACTGACTGATATTGCAGGTTCTAAAAAGAGACAATGCAAGATAGCAGATGATGACACATCCCCTCCCATCTCAACGCCTTCTATGCAAACTTCGAACAGAATTTCGGAGGAGAGGTAACACCTGACGAATATATACCAAAAGTCACTGCATCAGAGGTCAGATCTGTTTTCCTTCATGTGAATCCAAGGAAAGTGGTGGGACCAGATGGAGTACCAGGCCATGCACTCAGAGCATGTGCAGATCAACTGGCAGAGGTCTTCTTGGACATCTTCAACCTCTCCCTGCAGCAGGCCACTGTGCTGCCTGTTTCAAGAGGGCCAACATCATCCCTGTGCCTAAGAAGGCTCATGCAGCATATCTCAATGACTACCGCCCAGTGGCCCTATCCTTGGTGGTCATGAAGTGCTTTGAAAGGCTGGTCATGGCATCAATCAACTCCAGTCGCTCTACTACCCTTGACCCACTCCAATTTGCCTATCACACAGATCCACATCAGATGCCATATCACTTGCCCTTCACTCCTCCTGAGAACATCTTGATGCTAAGAACAGCTACGTAAGAATTATACTCATTGACTACAGTTCAGTCTTCAACCCTGTTATCCCCGCGAGACTATTGACTAAACTTAGTGATCTCGGACAAAGCCCCACTCTGTGCAACTGGATCCTCAGTTCCCTGACCCACAGGCCACAATCAGTGAAGACAATATTTTATTCTCATTAACACTCAACACTGGAACCCTCCAGGGGTGCGTACTCAGCCCCCTACTGTACTCACTGTATACCTGTGACTGTGTCACCAAATACCAAACTAATGCCATTTACAAGTTCGCTGATGACACGACCAGTCAGTTGAATCTCAGATGGCGACAAAACAGACTACAGACGGGAGGTGAAAGACCTGGAAAAATGGTACGCTGAGAACAACCTAGGTCTCAATGCCAGCAAAACCAAGGAACTCATTATTGACTTTCGGTGGGATGTTACTCATGCCCCTCCTACACATTAACAGCACAGAGGTGGAACAAGTGGAAAGTACCAAGCTCCTGGGAGTGGTCACCAACAACAAGCCTTCTTGGACTCTTCATGTGGGCGCTCTGGTTACAAAGGTCCAAAAACATCTCTACTTCCTCAGGCAGCTGAGGAAATTTGGCATGATGGCAAATGCCCTTGCCAATTTTTATATGTACGCCATTGAGAGCATTCTGTCTGGATGTATCACTACCTGGTATGGCAACTGTACTATTCAAGATCGGAGACAGTTACAGAGAGTGGTGAACTCAGCCTGGACAATCACAAAGGCCAACCTCCCATCCATAGAATCCATCTATCAGACCTGCTGTCAAGGAAAGGCCACCAGCATTCTCAAAGATCCATCCCATCCTGGCAATGCTTTTCTATAACCTCTATCAATGGGGAGAAGGTACAGAAGCCTGAACATGTGCAACAGCTGGTTTCAAAACAGTTTCTAGCCTACTGAACGGACTCACAGACTCTTAGCATTCGCCTGTGCCTGTGTTTTTGTTTTTGCCGCTATTTATCTATTACTTACTTGTCTATGCTACTTAACTATGTGATCTGCCTGTATTGCTTGCAAGACAAAGTTTTTCACTGTGCCTTGGTACACGTGACAATAAATTCAATTCAATTCAATAGATATCATCACGCAATAAAAATTAGTTGCTCCTTAGTTCTCTAAGATTCTGTCAAAAAACGTATACAGTATGATATATATTTTTATTATACATAATCTCTGCCATGCCTTATTAATTATTTTGTTGTTTCATAAGTTTGCATGAAACCAAGAGACATACTTCAATTTGTTTTAATACTTTCATCATAAACCAATATAGTATGAATAGATATTTATACCTTAGAAGGAAATTAAGCTAAATGTAATAATACACAGGTGACTGATGTGAAACTAGATTTAGGATATTATTAAATAATAGCTCTTATAATTTAGTTATAGGTTCTAGTTAAGACAAAATGCTAAGTAGCTGCCAGGATTGCTTAAAAATGCCATCACGGAATAACACTTCAAACTGTTAGCACAAGATGTTTAGAAGTTATGCACTACAGGTAATATTCTATCTTCCCCTTCCAGTTCAATTTATTCTTTTATTGATGCGAAACTTAACTGATATTATGGAATTGAAGGTGATTACAGAAAAAACAAGTCAGCAAATCTGATTACTTTTCAAATCAATAATGTTTGCAGTAACTTTTAGGGAATGCCATCATGTCTCATTTCTCAGAATGTCACATAGCTGCATTATTCAATTTTCCAAGCTGGCACTTCAAATACAGAGGCTGCTGTATTATATTGTCATTATGATTATACAGCATTATATTAACAAGGCCACTTCTTTCTTTGTTCAGACAGTTGTGATCAGTTGCAGTAACCTGTGTTAATGAAGCTGACGGCTTGGGTACAATTACATTGCTATTTTTGTGCTGTGAAATGATTCCTATTAAACAATGATGTAAAAGGGACAGTAGGTAACTGGAATTTTGGCTTGGTATAACTGAATCCAAATGACAGGACTTTAAGGAGGTTGATATATATTGCTTGGAATTGACTTAGTCTGGGGAGCAAATTTGTGCCTCAAGCCTGCTTTAAAAGGATTTTCAGAGGATTTCTTGGATGTCTTATGCATTATATCAATTTATACCAGGTTGTTTTAACTATATTGAGAATATGAATTCCACTTCAGAGCTATCAATAATCTTTACTGCTGGGAAAGCAGGTCTATACTAATGTATATGCACATACATAATTTGTAACCGTCCAGGGGGCCTTGCAATTTCAAGGAATTAGGGTCAAATTTCTTGGATATTGTTGCAGGCAACATGGCAAAAAAAGGGGCACTGAAAACATTTCTTCATAGCTGCGCAGGCTCATTGTTCCTTGAAAGTGGAGTCACAGGTATAAAGGTAGTGAAGAAGGCATTGGCCTACTTGCCTTTATTGGTCAATGCACTGAGTATAGGAGTTGGGATGTGATGCTTCTGCTGTACAGGACTTCGGTCATGTCACTTTTTGAATACTGTGTTTAATTCTGTTCTCCTTGCTAAAGGAAAAGTGTTGTTAAACTTAAAAGGTAGAGAAAAGATTTATAAGGATGTTGCTGGGATCGATGGGTTTGAGTTATAGAGAGAAGCTGAAGAGGTTGGGGCTTTTTTCCTTGGAGCATCACAGGCTGAGGGTTGACCTCTTGGAGGTGAATAAAATCATGAGGGACACGGAAAAGGTAAAAAGCCAAAGTCTTTTTCCCAGATTAGGGGAGTCCAAAACTAGTGTGCACAGAGGGTGGCGCATGTGTGGAACGAGCTATGAGAGGAAGTTATGGAGGCTGATAAAGTTACAACATTGAAAAGGCATCTAGATAGGCATATGAATTGGAAAGGATTAGAGGGATATGGGCCAAATGCTGGTAAATGGGATTAGATCAGTTTAAGATACAGAGGAACCTTGATTATCCAGCATTCAATTATCCAAATATCTGGCAAGATCGCAAGATTCCGATGTTCAGCTAAATTATGTTATCTGGCATTCAATTATCTGGAATTCAATTAACCGAATGAAATACTGCCCGCACGTGTCCTTCAGATAATCAAGTTTTTTCTGTATCTGGTCAGCATGGATGAGTTAGACCAAAGTGTCTGTTTCACTGCTGTGTAACTTTTTGACTCTATTTTCTCTGAACATTCACATTTTTAGTTAGAAAAATATTTGAAATGGAGTGAAGCTGTTTTCTTGGACAGAACAACTGGGTGGAGAGGTCATGTAAGGAAGTTTCCAGGAATGTGTCAAACCAGAATTGGCAAACCCCAGTGCAGGTGACCAGCTGTCTTCTGTTGTACAAAATTCATTTGTCTGGTTATTCCAGCATTTTGTCAATTTGGAATTGATTCTGTAACTGTCAATATTATTATATCATCAGAGATATTGAAACAATTGTTTATGTTATCAAGGCAGTCCACTGAAATTGATTATTGATCCTGTACAAGTTACTCTCTCAGGCAGTTACTCTTAAACATATATCACAGAAGTTAGAATAATAACAGATGGTACTGCCCACTGACTTGATATTATTGGCACATGGCAAACGTGAAACATTGTTCAACATCAACAGACCTAAAATTAATTGATCTCCTTCATTGATTTAGTGGAATTCCTTCCATGAATTTCTTTATTTAATCATCATTTTATGAGTTAGAATTGTAATTGTGCAGAAAGTAGCCCTTCAGCCCATGTTATCTACACTTAGTGCTCATTTTTCGGCTTTCCCTGTAAATTTGCACATTGTTTCTGAACCTGGTTCCACCACACTTCCAGGTAATGCATTCCAAGCACTTACCACTCGCTGTGTGAAAATGTTTTTCCCATAGCACAAATGTTTCTGTTGCAAATTGCTACTATATCTGTACCTTCTCTTTATTTACCCTTTTATAAGTGGGAACTGATTCTCACTACCTTCTCTGCCTGCACTCGTCATATTTGTGAAAGTATCTACCTCTCTTATCCTTCTCTTCTCCAAGCAACACAGTCCCAACATTTCTTTCTTCATAACTGAAGTATTTGATTCCTGGAATTATTCTCATAAACCTCTACAGCCCTCTTTCCAGTGTGTATGCATTCTTCCTAAAGTTAGGTACCCAGAACTTTACAGAATATTCCAGTTAAAGTCTAGTTAGGATTCAACACAAGTTCAGCATAGCTTCTATGTCATATGAATCAAGATAATATGATACATTTTATTAATTGCTCTTGCAACCTGTCCTGACAGCTTTCATGACTGAAGCATGTATACAATCGGGTCTCTGTATCCTGCACACCCTTTAGAGTAGTAACACTTACTTCATATAAAAGCAAAATATTGCAGTTGCTGGAAATCTGAAACAATCACAGATAATGTTGGAGAAACTCAGCAGGTTTGGTAGCATATGTGGAGAGTCGAGAACGTAGTGCCAGAAAACCACAGCAGGTCAGGCAGTATCTGAGGAGCAAGCGAATTCGCGTTTCAGGCATAATCCCTTCCTCAGGACTGAGGCTTGTGGGTCGGGGCTGAGAGATAAATGGGAGGGATGTGGTGTTCGGGGGAAGGTAGCTGGAAAAGGTGAGGGAGGTGATAGGTCAGAGGGGACAGAGATGGATGGGTCCGAAGGGTGGTGCTGAGTTGGAGGCTTGGGACTGGGATAACATGGGGGGAGGGGGAATGAGGAAGCTGTTGAAATCCACATTTTTCCCATGTGGTTGCAGGGTCCCATGATGGAATATGAGGCATTCCTCCTCCAGGCGTCGGGTGGTAACAGTTTCCCATCCCCCCACATTATCCCAGTCCCAAACCTCCAACTCAGCACCACTTTCTGGCCATCACTGCCCCTCTGACCTATCACCTTCTCCCTTACCATCATCCACCTGTCGCTTTCCCAGTTGCCTTCCCCCCAACCCCCTTCCCCTCCCATTTATCTCTCAGCCCTAACCCACAAGCCTCATTCCTGATGAAGGGCCTATGTACAAAACGTCAATTCTCCTGCTCCTTAAATGCTGCCTGACCTGCTGTGCTTTTCCAGCACTATGCGCTCGACTCTGATCTCCAGCATCTGCATTCCTCACTTTCTCCTATCATCTGTGGAGAAACAGAGTTAATATTTCAAATCTGGTATGGCTCTTCTTCAGAACTGAAAGATGTTGGAAAATCTTTATTTTACATTGTCTTTTCATGTTTCTTCTAACACCAGGTATAACATTATTCTTTTTTGTATTAAACTTCATCTGCCATCTGCGTGGCCATTCCATTTCTCAATGTCCTGCTGAAGGTCTGCACTGACCTCCTTAGTGTTTACAATGCTTTCTAGTTTTGTATAATTTACAAACTTTGAAATTGTCCCCATATATCAAGACTGAGATCATTAATATTTGTAAGCAAAAGAAAGTGGCCAATACATATTGTGGAAACTGAAAGACAAACTTTCCTCCAGCCCAATAAATATCAATTAATCATTATTCTGTTTCCTATTACTCAGACAATCTTGATTCACTGTTGCTACTGCCCTTTTTATTCTACGAGCTGTAACTTTACTTTCAAGTCTGTAGTGTGATATTGTAGATTTGTTCCTCTATATTCTTCCTAGTTGGCAGTTTGTAGACTACACTGAGCAACACAGCAAGGAGGTCCCAATAAGGACAGGCTGTCCCAGCCTTCAGGGAGCACTGCCCACTGCAACCCTGCCACATCCCACCTCCCCCCCCCCCCGCCCCACTCCCTCCACCCCCCCACACCACCACCACCCCCAAACCCAATCAAGATTTCACCAGGTCCTGAAATGACCACTTAAGAAACTTGTTTCTGGTTGAAGGCATCCAGTATTCCTCCCAGTGAACAAGCTTCATAGAGTCAGGAAGGCAAATAGGATTCTATCTCCTGCTTTTCCTCCCTATTCTCCACACACATGTCTCCCAAAACCCTCCTTAGTGCCCCTTTAGATTCTGTCTACTGTGTGCAAATTGGTTGCTATATTTCCCAAATTATATCAGACTTCATCAGTTCTTCATTTGCTGTAAGGCTCTTTCTGGTGTCTGAAGGTCATGAAACACACTATATAAATGCAGGTCTTTTTGTCAGCAAACTGTGAACAGCTGGCTGTCTTGAATCCTTGGATTTAATCAACAGGAATCATTTTCATTGTGAAAACATGCGTTCAATTTTTGTTTTCCTCTGAAATAATCTGACAGGTAGAATTCAATACTGTTTCTGGTTGACAAGGAATTTTCTGGATTTCGACAATTTTGTCCTATTGCTGTTTCTGGGAGCTTGCTGTGCACAAATTGCTTACTTAGAAGGCAACAGTGTCTACACTCCCAAAGGTTTAATGAATGACTATGAAGTGCTTGAGGCACTTTGGATATGGAAGAATCTATATAAGTACAACATCTTTAATCTTTCTTGATGCTGTTTGTCAATTGTATTAGTCACAGGTGAATTGATATCACCATTGTTGTTGTAACACTGCAAGGTGTCTGGTATTAACACAGCAGCTAGAATTTCCCACATAAGACACTGCTGATTCTGATCCAAGTTATTTGAGAGGAGTTAGCCAGAGGCCAGACATTTTCTTACAGGGAATGGTGGATGACCAATTTGAAATGAGTCACATTAAGCAATTCTTGTAAATTTCTCAATGCTAAGTTGTCAAATTGCACTAGCTAAAGTCTGGCAGCAAAATGCCTACCTACCTTTATGCACAACTGTGTGTGATATATTAAGGTTGTAATGAGGAGAAAGGAAAATAATTTACTGATGCAAGTTAATAACCGTTCCACTCATTTGGAAGAAAACTTATATCATAACATTTATTTCTCATGATGCACCTTGACTTGCACATTGTTAGAATGAGCACATCATCCTTGAGATGACATATTTAATTCCAATTTTATAGAATCATTCAATGGTTACAGCCTCAAGTCAAAAAGAAAAGTCATTTCCTCTTTGATGTCAAAGGGAGGAGTGACTTACAGTGACCTCTTTGAACATGTGCCAAGTTTTTAATGTTGATTAACCAGGAGGCACACTTCTTTTGAAGGCAAGTATCTCAACCTTTCTTCCCTTTGATAAGATGACCCACTAATGAGAAAGTCCATATTTAAAATCATAGTAAGACATCCAGATGTTTAGCTTTACCCCATGTTTCATATCTAAGATTTAAATAAATCGAATGCATAATATATGGTGATTAAAAATTGGTTGGACTGCAACCATTTCTCGTTTACTACTCAGACTATTACAGGTGGCATTTGTATGTTTATTTCACTTTGTATTGATTATGGAGAGAAAGCATGCATGTGTTAATTGCACCTCAAGTAACCATGAAGAAAGTTGCAAATGTAGATAAGGAGTCTATTGCCTACCTGATGTCAAATCTGACTTGAGGAGGACCACACCAGAGTCAGCTGTACTCAGCAGAACCAAGGCTAGGAACTGCCTATCAATTTACAAGGTATGTAACTTACCTCAATGTCATGTGGCATTGCAAAAAGCATGATGGTTTTCCTAACACTGTATTCAAGGAACCAATCATCACCTTATCACTTTCCTATTCCTTTAAGTAAGCTCCTTCACTCTTAAACCTGATGCCATGATCTCCTTTCATCCCAACAATTCCTGCCAGCCCCATTTGCCACATTCCCATTCTCCATTTTCCTGGCTACAACTTCCATGGCTCCTCAAATGCTACCATTCCAATGGGCTCACTAACCTGAAGGCCATGACCATTTGGCAACACGATTTTTCTCTACTTTTCATTGTTTGCTATCACACCTCAATGATTCCATTAGAATAAAGCCCAGATTTGGGGAATTGCTGCCCTTCTTATCTGGTACAGTGAACATACCTTGCACAACCACAATGGGTACACCCAAGTTTCTGCCCCTTTGTTTTTGAAAATAACTCTTTGCTTTTATAGTGACTGGGCTTACTGTAACATGAGTGACTCAATTAACTTTGGAAATACAAGACATTACAGTTTCAGACAAGCTGCACTCCAGGTCATTATGTAAATAAATTCTAACCTTACTTTTGGCAAGGTTCCATTTCATCACCTTGTTGATTTACACTTAGTCATATCAACCATTATTAACACACCTTTCATTTTCACATTTTTTAATGAGTGTCTGTGGCCCAACCCTCATGAATTTACTTTGTTTAGAGTACCACCCAACCAGCAAGAGATTGCAGGCCAAAAGTTGCACTGTGAAATGTGCATAGTTTGGACATAGAATCTGAAGGGAATTTTTTAAAGTTATTTTCTTGAATTCAGTAGTAGCCATTGATACTAACAGCTGTGTTGCATGTGTTGGAAATTCTGTGGGATGATACAACAGATTAGAAAGGACCATTTATTGACAATCTTTAAAATTCTAATAGTGTCAGATTTTCATTACTCTTTCAGATGGGAAACAGGTAGCATATCAAATTACCTAAAATTGACAAGGCATAAACAGTCTATTCAGCCCATCTGGTCTTCCCCCCACTGATGAATCAGCATTCTTCCATGTTGAACAACACTTTGAGGAAACACTGAGAAAGGCAGGGGCACAAAATGTACACTGTGTCAGGATTTCAATGTCCACCACTAAAAGTGGCATTGACAGCAGTCCTACTGATTAGACTGGTCAGGTCCTAAAGGATTTAGCTACGAGACTGGGTCTGTGGCAGCTGGTGAGGGAACCAGCATGATGTCATACTTAACAATCTGTCAGCTGTAGGTACATCTGTCTGACATTATCTATGAGAGTGACAGCCGTGTTGTCCTTGTGGAGATGAAGTCCCATCTGCAACGAGAATACCTTCCATCGTATTGTGTGACGCGATCACCATGCTAAATGGGACAGACATTGAACAGAACTAGCAACTCAAGGCTGTGCATCCATGAGGTGCTGTGGGCCATCAACAGCAAAAGACCTGTGCTCCAACACAATCTGCAACCTCAAGGTGTGCCATATTCCCCACTCAGCCATTACTATCAAGCCAGAGGACCAACTCTGGTTCCATGTAGAGTTCAGGAGGGCATGCCAGGAGCAATGCTTCTAGTAGACAGCCCACTACCATCTTCTCAAGGGCAACTAAGGATGGACAATAAATGCTGGCCAGCCAGTGATGCCCATGTGCCTAGAGTTAATAAAAATAAACTGAGTGACTTACTCAGCCATTTCAGGTGACAGTTAAGAGTCATTGCTGAGGGTCCAGAGTCACATGTACTCCAGACCAAGTAACTATGGCAGATTTCCTTCTCTAAAGCACATTAGACCAGATAGGTTTTATAAGGGAAAGTGAGAGCTTATGGGGAAAGCCAAGCATGGAGCATCTCCAGACACATGGCTAAGGAAGGACTGTCAAGCTGAACTCTGGACTTTATTTTTCTAATTTATAGCAAAAAGAATTGTAATGTTGAACTTTTAACTTATTTATTTATTTTTCTATCTTGTACTTAAAATTTTGTACATAGGTACTTTTTTTTACCTAAGATTGTGCCAGGGATGGTGATTTTGTAAACTTTTCATTGTACTCCTGTATTCCTGTACTTCAGACAATAAAATTGAATTCAATTCAATTCAATCATCACCTATAGCTGTCTTGTCAGCATTACTGTGACTAGCTTTATATTTAAGATTTATTAATTTAATTTAAATTCCATTAGTAGTGTTGTAGGATTTGAACCATTACCATTGACATTACCACTATTCAGCCATCTCCCACTGTACCCTACTCCATCAAAACTTATCAGCAGTGTAACGTTAAAAAAAACCCACAGAGCTACTACCTTGATTTTGCTCCTGATACATCTGCCAGTATTTCCAACTAGACTAAGAAATGGGCACCAAGTAAATGGGGCAGCACTGTGGCCTCACAGTGCCAGGGACACAGGTTTGATTCCAGCCTTGGGTGGCTGTCTGTGTGGAATTTGCACATTCCCCCTATGTCAGCGTGGGTTTCCTCCAGGTGCTCTGGTTTCCTCTCACACTCCAAAGATGTTCAGGCCAAGTAAATTGCCCATAGTGTGAGGTGCATTAGTCAGAGGGAAATGGGTCTGGGTGGGTTACTCTTTGGAGGGTCGGTGCGGACTTGTTGGGCCAAAGGGCCTGTTTCCACACTGTAGGTAATCTAAACTCAACCTTCTGATACCAAACATAGAGGGACCTGGACAACATAATAACAACTAAATAAGATCAGACATAAACCATTTTGCCCTTCAAACCTGGTCCACTATTCGATAAGATCATGGCTGATATTTACATTTTGAATTCCATATTCCTATCTACCCCTTACAACCTTTGATTCACATGCCAAACAAGAATCTAACTATGCTCACTTTAAAAGTATTCAATGGCCTTCACCTCCAACACCTTCTGAAGCAGGGAGTTCCAAAATCAAAAAACCCACTTAGGAAAGAAATTCTCCTCAAATCTGATTTAAAAGAGCAACCCTAATTTTAAAACAGAGGCCCCTTGTTCTGGACTGACCCATAAGAAGAAACGTCCTTTTCACATCCACCTTATTATGGCCATTCAGGATCATAAAATCAAGTTATCCCTCTCTCTTTTAAACTCCAGTGGAAATAAACCCAGTCAGTACAAGCTAAGCTCATTAGACAGCCTACTCATTCTGTGTAACAATCTAATAAACCTACTCTGAACGTCCTCCAACGCATTTACATTGTTACTTAAACAAGAAGAGTAAAACTGCACACAATATTCGTGATTTGAACTTACCAATCCCCTTTATAATTGAAGCGTAATATCCTTATTTTTATAATTAAAAGCAAACTACTGTTGGTTCTGGAGATCTGAAATAAAACCAAAAAGCGTTGGAGAAACTCAACATATCTGGCAACAACTGTGGAGAGATTAACAGAACTAATGGTTCCAGTGAATATGACTCTTCTTCAGATGCATATATTTAAGTTCAAATTATTTTGCAATAAAGGACAGCATCCATTTTGCCTTCTTGTCTACTGTACATGCTGTACCTGCATACTAACTTTTTATGACTAATGCATGAAAATATCTAAATACTTCTGGAATTCCCCAGTCATCTCCATTATAATAAAACTCTGCTTTCCAATCTTCCTGCCAAAGTGAGCAATGGCACATTTTCTCAAATGGTACACCATCTGCGAGATTTTTGCCTACTCATTCAGCCTATCTATATCCATCTGCAAACTCCATATGTGTTCATCATAACATACTTTTCTACCTATCTTGGTATCATCTGTTAATTTAGCTATCATGCCAGTCCCAAATTTAACTTTGCTTTCTGGCTCAGCTCCATGGAGGGTTCATGAAATTTGCCAGTCTCATCCAAGTCATGAGTTGCTTATGAGTGCTGGTTGATTGCTTGGATTCTCAGTGTATTCACAATAATGATGCTCACCTAACTTCTGCTGTCATTTAAAGTCAGCTCAATGTTACATTTCATTTTTTATATTTTGATCAGTGAATGAAATAATATAACCCTGATTAAAATTTTCAGATTTTAACTAACAAAGTATAATAGCATGTAGTATTTCTTTGAAAAATATGAAGGCATTTTAGGAAAGTGATGAATGTACAATAACATTTACGTGCTGTTCAGTGAGGAACTTCAAACGGTTATCATAGAATCAAAAAATCACAGCACCTAAGCTGGCCATTCAGCCCACACTGTATCTGCTAGCTCTCTGATAGAGTTACCTAATTAGTTTAATTCTCTTGTTTTGTTCCCATTGCCCTACAATATTTTTCCTTTTCACAGAATGTGCAACATAGGGCATTCTGCCCAAGCAGGCCATTCAGAAAATTATTCTGAGTATAGGTTATAAACATAACACAATTTTAAAAGTGTTGAATTTGCTTCCAACTTCTCTTCAAGACATACATTTCTCATCATAATAACTTGACACACAAAAACAAATTGCAAGTTTCTTTTGATAATTATCTCAAATATTGGCCTTCATCACCTAAACCTCTAAGCCCATGATCCAATCTTTTATCTTTGCCAATGAAAAGCAATGTTCTCTATTAATTTGCTGTCCAAATAATTGTGATGTAAGATTAGGTAAAACATCCATAGTTTGAGAAAAAGCTTTTGGTATTCAGATTTTCAGCTTTGCAGAAGTCTTGGCTGAAGCTGAATGTGTAAAGCAGTTACTCCTGATGAAAGGAATTGGTTTAGAATTGTTAAGAAATAAATTACCTTAGGGGAAGCAATTTAATTTAAAGGTTTTAAATCAGAAGTGTTCAGTTGTGACCCTCAAGGGGATATTTGAAGCTCCAAAAGTCTGAGCCCAGTTGTATGAAGGCTCCAGGAAGGGGCTATTAGATTTGTAAGATGGGGAATTGAAGCCACAGTTGAATTAAGCCCTGTAGAGAAGGGAATTTACTCTTGTGTATTGTAAAGGAGTTCTTTGGATTTAAAGGGATTGTATTTCATCATGTTTTCTGAAATATTTAAACTTGTGTCATATGTTTGATACATTCTATTCTGGTTTTCATTTCTTGTGTGTAATGAACGTCTGTTTTATTGTTAAAATCAAATGTGCAGCATTGCATGTTTTGTTTCAGTAAAAGACTACCTCATTAAAACCACACACAAAATAATTTCAGATTTCAGTCGAGGATCTGATTTGCCCAGTAAAATCAACAGCGGGGATCATAATACAATTAAAACAAAGTGCTTGCCACATTTTCACTCATTCTGTCTGCTTTCCAGTTTGCCTTGAAGCTTCCCAGCCATGTAAGTGATTAGTGTCCAGGAGAAGTTTCTGATAAAGGTTCACTGGACTCAAAACAATTCTTTTGGGTGGCACGGTGGCACAGTGGTTAGCACTGTTGCCTCACAATGCCAGAGACCCAGGTTCAATTCCCACCTCAGGCGACTGACTGTGTGGAGTTTGCACATTCTCCCTGTGTCTGCGTGGGTTTCCTCTGGGTGCTCCAGTTTCCTCCCACAGTCCAAAGATGTGCAGGTCAGTTGAATCGGCCATGCTAAATTGCCCGTAGCGTTAGGTATAGGGGTAAATGTAGGGGTATGGGGGGGTTGCGCTTCGGCGGGTCGGTGTGGACTTGTTGGGCCGAAGGGCCTGTTTCCACACTGTAATGTAATGTAATCTAATCTAATCTAATCTAATAACTCTGCTCCTTCCACACTGCTGCCAGACCTACTGAGTTTCTCCAGCAATTTCTGTTTTTGTTTTGATCTTCAGGGTCCAGTAGAATCATCTCTATTTTCAAATGGATTTAATTCTACTGCTGTAATCCTGTATGAAGATAAATACCTTGGGACATTTCACTATGCACTTTGTTAGGAAGGGTATCCATAGCAGTTAGCTTTCCATGTTCCAAATATGAAATTTGAGACTTAATGCTAATAAAAGTGAAGAGAAAGCTGCAACTGATCTGTATACATGTGGAATGCTTAAAGATATTTATAACTGAACTTTATAAGTACATAACTAAATTCTGGACTATAATTCAACAAATATGCCTTCAGGCAAAATAGAATAGCAAAACATTTTAACAAAAGCAAACTACAGGAATTGTTGGAAATATAAAATAAAAGAAAATAGTACTGGAAATCCTTGGACAATTCAGTCAGTATCTGTAAAGAGAGAAACCAAGTTAATGTTTCAAGTCAATAACTATTTGAGAGTTGAAAGATATTAGACATGGTAGTTTTAAAGAAGTACAAAACCAGAGCATGATATCCTAGGACAATGAAGAAAGTTGACATCCATAATAGGATGGAGGGGAGTAATGAATCAATGACAAAAGGAATACTGGTGCAAGGAACAAAAGAGATGGTAATGGCATAAGTCACAAAACAAAAGGTGGGTCTAGAAGAGGTGATAATGGTTACAGCAGAATAGGTGAGGAGAAGAATTGAACATCTAACAAAATGTTCTTGGGATGGCCTGGGATTGTGGAAGAAGAAAACATGTGTGCCCAGGTGATGGGCAGGGGAGATGGAATCACTTTTGGTGAGTCCCCAACCTAAGCTCCAACCCACATCCTGTTCACTTCCAATGGCACTGAAGTAGCCATCCTCCTTTCCCAGCATCTTCCATTGTCTGAGAAAATGAGAACAATGGTTAAATTCTAGAACATATTTATTTTATTGTCTTTTGTTCTTCTGTCATGCTTCCTTTTCTGCAACCAACATGTGGTATGATTCCACGAATAGTAGCAAGTCATTAAATTGTTAAAGTAACCAGTCTTCTGATGTGACAATTTGTTAAGACAATTCATTTAGATGTTTACAGTCAAATCTTCAATATGTTTAAAAAACACCTTTCTTCTCATTAGAAGACAGATTAAACCAGTATACAAATAGTCTCCCAGCAAATCCTCCAAAACTGCTTTATCAATTTCACATAGGTTGATTTCTGCCTCCTCTTTCCTGTCCCAAATTTCTAATTGACGTCAAAGCCTTTTATTACTCAGTGGTAGACATGAGCCAATGGATAATGCGAGTTCTTCTGTGTACTGGTAGGAGTTATAGCGGATATGTTTTGGACATTTACAAGCTTGGAGGAGTTACTGAGCCTGATGGTATGAGTCATTAACTATCAACAGTCATTAACTCAGAGTGCTTCAGGAAACTTGTCATTTTAATTATGAGTATTGATTCACTCCCTCAGACTGTCTAGAACAGTAACTTCATTAAACCCATATCCAAATGATGGCATTAACACTCACAATTTAACCTGTCTTTAATATATTCAGCAGAAGCATACAGAAAAATTGCAAATCACCATCTGTGTAACTGATCTATAAAAGGTGCAATGATGTTGAGATTCTTATTTATTGCAGAAGCTTGTGGAATTTTTAGTATTACTTAACAACATCTTCAGAGGAAAGCAGCTGAGTACTGATTAAAACAAGCATCAGGGGTCTGAATCTAATTGAAATGTAGCAAAATTGGTAGTTCATTCCATTTAAAGGAGGTACATCAATTTACACCAGACTACATGCTCATTACAACTGAGCCTCAGGATGACAAAAGTTTTCAATGTGGGTCCTTTTATTACAAATTTACATGTTTCTATAATTCTCCTGACCAGATTGTCCAATGTAACAGCTATCATGGCTGCCTTCTCAAAGAAGCCTGTTTTCCCCTCGGTTTCACAGGAATTTCATTAAAGCTAGAAGATCCAAAACTAGTCAAACTCCTCAAGGATACTGATAACTGACAGCTCTCCCTCACCACCAATATTTCCTCTAAACTTTGTGAACATAAGCTGTGCATAAATCTGAAACTTACCATGCAGGATACAAGTAGACTTTTTAAAAGATTCACTTGTGGCACATAGGTGTTACCGGCTGCACCAGCATTTCTTGCTTATCCTTAGTTGCCCTTGAGAAACTGCCTTCTTGAACTGTCACAGTCATGTGCTGAAAGTAGACTCACAAAGCTATTAGGGCAAGACTTCCAGGAGTTTCACCAAGCTACACACAAGATTTGGTCTCTTCAAGATGTGAGTATAGACTGCCACGTAGCACACTAAAAGGGATCTTGCACAGCAATAAAAAGGGAAGAAGAGAAACCACAAGGTGAAATTAAGAGGAACACTGCTCGCAACTACTTTTCTTCATCATTCCACACTCTTTGATTTCTCACATCATTGGATTTGAAAACAATTGCTTTCATCTTCCCATAGATTTCTCACATTAAGTTGTGTGAGAAATGTATTAAACAATAGGAAGGTGAAAGCAATTGTTTTCAAATCCCACCATAAACTGTACTCTGCCCTCTCTAAAAAGTAATCAGACAGTTCACAATCTTGGTGCCATGTGACTGAAAGCTTAGTTTGCAATTCATTCTTTTCGTCATCTCCATAACATGGTCCATCGCTGCGCCTGCCTCAGTTCATCTTATACTGAAATCCTCACTAATGCCTTTGCTGTCCATTCAAATGTCAATTCCTATGCTGCTCTTGGTGGACTCTTACCTTGCCTCCTCCGTGAACTCTGGTTTTTCAGGAAATCTGCTGCAACATCCTAAACATCAGCCATCACAGCTCGTTAATCTATATTGACTGCTGTTCTGCAATGCCTTGGTTATAAATTTTCATCTTTGTTCTCAAGTCATTCCATGACCTCATTCCCTTTCAATCTCTGAAATGCACTCCAGATTTTCAATCCTCAAAGGGACCTGTACACTTTATTTCTGGCTTTTAGTGGACCCCAATTTTCTTTGATCTATCTTTGGTAGCTGTGCCTTCAACTGCTTATGCACTAAGCTCTGGATTCTTTCCTAAAATGAATCCCTTATCTGCCTCTCTCTCTCCTCCTATTAAGGTATTTCTTAAAACCTTTGTCTCACCTGTTCTAATGTCTCTTTATAAGGTTCAGTGTTAGTCTTTTCATGTGATGCAATTTAGAACATTTGACTATGTTAAAGGTGCTGCATTACTATAAGTTGTTGTTATGACAGTGAGAAGGTTTACAGGATTAATGTGTTGGTCTCTTTTGTCTTATCTTCATTGCTAATCCAACTAGAAACAAGAACATTGCCAAGTTTTGTGCATTTGCTCATCTTCATGCTCATGAAAGAGATGGACTTAGAAATGTTTGGGTCCTGTCAAAAACAAACACACATTTACAACCCAAAATTGTAAAGCAATTCTTATTGCCCTCTTTTCTCTATAAAGTGGGGATAGATAGTTCGTGTTTTGAAAGTACATGAGAAAGGAAAATTCTGTGTAGTGTTATTGCAGTGAAGAGGAAGCCCTGAAAGAGATGTTTAATGTTGTTACCGACTTACACATGATGTGGGCCAAACAGCCAGTACAGATATAAATATTCCACTCGTCATCACTGCTAGCTATTAGCAGAATAAGTATATAGAATCAACATTGGAAAAACGGATACACCTGTAGCTCCATGAGTACAGCTAATAACTATTCTTACAAAGGTGTAAATTGATGTGATGAGTTCATTATAAATGTAAAATGAACTATTAATACATGGTGCTGGTTACAAGTCATCTCTAGCATAATAAAGGATTAATAATAATAGATGTACAATATGTTTACAACACTAAACATTTGTTTCCAACAGACAGCTATAATAATAATTCCAAGCAAACAAAATTCCAAAGATTTCCTCTCAAACTGTTATTCATAATTACAAACTTTGACAAAAAATAATACTTCACATAAAAGTAGAAAAGTAGTTATTTTGCCATATGGTAATTGGAAGAAAGAGCTGTTAAATAAAGTATTTGCCCTGACATCATTTGGTCAGAATTTTGTCACACCAGTGAGAAAGAAAAGATTAGTTTCAAGTTAGTTAATTGGGAATTATAGTTATGCAGTGTAAGATATGTTATGTAAGAAAAGGAATATTTTGCTATGGTTTAATTTAGAATTAAAGTTGACACAAATATAAGAACCGTTCCTAATTTCTCTTTCTTTGTCTTCAAAACCTCTATTAAATGCTTTTGGTTTGTTTTTCTAATGAAGATGCCATATAAATGCAAGGTATTGTTAACAACTGACCCTTCTATAGCTACCTATTCAGTAACACGTTGGTCAGCTTAGTGGCAATTTTCTTATTTCTAATCAGATTCTCAAGGAAATTGATGCAAATACTACCTGCACATTAATCCTATTAACCTTAGTTTGCAATGCAGCATGGGTTCAATTTCCCTATCAGCTGGGGTTATCATGAAGAACTCTCCCCACTATCTTGACTTTGAACTACATCAGTATTCCTTCACTGTCACTGGGTCAGAATCCTTGAACTCCCACTCGACCAGTAGTGTAGGTGTACCTTCAGAATTGAGAGCGTGTTGCTGGAAAAGCATAGCAGGTTAGGCAGCATCTGAGGAGCAGGAGAATCAACGTGTTGGGCTGGAGCTCCAGCCCAAAACTTTGATTTTCCTGCTCCTCAGAAGCTGCCTGACCTGCTGCGATATTCCAGTAACATACTCTCAACTCTTATCTCCAGCATCTGCAGACCTCACTCTCCTCGGTGTACCTTCACCCCAAGGACTGCAACGCTCAAGAAAACAACTCACCACCAACTTTTCCAGGGCAATCAGGCATGGCTAATAAATCCAATAGGATAATTTGTGCAGGTCGTTCTGCTATAACACGTGTTTCATTAATACGAATTTGCTATGACACGATTAATGGATTGGGGAAACTGTTTGTAACGTGCAAACTTTTGAAATGTGTGTTAGCTGAAGCGCAATTGCATCACCAACACTTTAAGTACCACTTCTAAAGCGCCATTTTTCTATAATGAGGGTTTGCATAAGAATGCAACCATTATATTATCGAAGAATTGCCCATATCCTCCAGGTTTAACTTGTCTGAACCACATCTTACATTAGCATTGAAAATTAATATTCACATACCAGCATTGGTAGGCAACAAATAATGCAAACTGACTGACATTTGACACAGATGGGCTAATAAAATGGGTATCTGAATTAATGGTGCTGGAAGAGCACAGCAGTTCAGGCAGCATCCAAGGAGCTTCGAAATCGACGTTTCGGGCAAAAGCCCTTCATCAGGATGTGCTCTTCCAGCATCACTAATCCAGAATCTGGTTTCCAGCATCTGCAGTCATTGTTTTTACCTAATAGAATGGGTAGACAAGTGACAGATGAAATTTAATACACAGAATTGTGAACTGATGCATTTTGACTCATTTATGACACAGGATTAGAGGTGCTGGAAATGCACAGCAGGTCAGGCAGCATCCGAGGAGCAGGAAAATCGACATTTCAGGCAGGAGCCTTTCATCAGCTTCTGCCCGAAACATGAATGTTCCTGCTCCTTGGATGCTGCCTGACCTGCTATGCATTTCCAGCACCTGTCTAATCTTAACTCTAATCCCCAGTAACTGCAGTCCTCACTTTCACCTCATTTATAGCACATTCTGGTTAAAATAAGTTAATATTCTAATGTGGATCTGATGGGTTATCTGTCAAATGCACATACTCCTAGTATTACTTCAAGGCAGATAATTAAAGCAGAAGGTTTAGGTGGACTAACATAAGGCAGTTATTTGCAGGTGCAAGAGAATTCTATGCTAATGTGAATAGAAGAATGGGACAAGCCCTGCTCTCTATATGAACTCATATGGCTGAATATAAATATGCCTCTTCGCCATTGTCAGAAACCAAGCCCAGTCTAACTAAATTTGAAAGCCCAGAGAATAAATTTAAGCCTGTAAAACAACAGCAAATTCATTCAGTCAGGCGTTCGACAAGGTTCCCCATGGGGAGACTGATTAGCAAGGTTAGATCTCATGGAATACAGGGAGAACTAGCCATTTGGATACAGAACTGGCTCAAAGGTAGAAGACAGAGGATGGTGGTGGAGGGTTGTTTTTCAGACTGGAGGCCTGTGACCAGTGGAGTGCCACAAGGATTGGTGCTGAGTCCACTATTTTTCATCATTTATATAAATGATTTGGATGTGAGCATAAGAGGTATAGTTAGTAATTTTGTAGATGACCCCAAAATTGGAGGTGTAGTGGACAGCGAAGAAGGTTACCTCAGATTACAATGGGACCTTAATGAGATGGGCCAATGGGCTGAGAAGTGGCAGATGGAGTTTAAATTAGATAACTGTGAAGTGCTGTATTTTGGGAAAGCAAATCTTAGCAGGACTTATACATTTCATGGTAAGGTCCAAGGGAGTGATGCTGAACAAAGAGACCTTGGAGTGCACGTTCATAGCTCCTTGAAAGTGGAGTCGCAGGTAAATAGGATAGTGAAGAAGGCGCATCATCTGCTTTCCTTTATTGTTCAGAGTATTGAGTACAGGAATTGGGAGGTCATGTTGCGGCTGTACAGACATTGATTAGGCCACTGTTGGATTATTGTGTGCAATTCTGGCCTCCTTCCTATCAGAAAGATGATGTGAAACTTGAAAGGGTTCAGAAAAGATTTACAAAGATGTTGCCAGGGTTGGAGGATTTGAGCTATAGGGAGAGGTTGAATAGGCTAGGGCTATTTTCCCTGGAGCATTGGAGGCTGAGGGGTGAACCTATAGAGGTTTATAAAATCATGAGGGGCATGGATAGGATAGTGAGACAAGGTCTTTTCCCTGGTGTCAGGGAGTCCAGTACTAGACGGCATAGGTTTAGGGTGAGTGGGGAAAGATATAAAAGAGACCTAAGGGGCAACGTTTCACACAGAGGGTGGTACGCGTATGGAATGAGCTGCCAGAGGAATTGGTGGGGGCTAGTATAATTGCAACATCTAAAAGACAACTGGATGTGTATATGAATAGGAAGGGTTTGGAAGGATATCGACTGGGTGCTTACAGATGGGACTAGATTGGGTTGGGATATCTGGTCGGCATGGACAAGTTGGACCGAAAGGTCTATTTCCGTGCTGTACATCTCTATGACTCCAAATCTGCATCTATTCTGCTGATGTCACCTGCATGATGCATCAGAAATGTCCACCTCTTTCCTCAACCAAGGATTCCCCACCACCATGGTTGACAGGGTCCTTAGCCTAGTTTGATCCATTTCCCTCACTTCGGACCTTACCTCTTTCCGTCCTTCCCACGACAATGATGGGATCTCTCTCTGATCAAAAGGATCATATGTGACCATTTCTGTCACCTCTAGTGAATACCATAACCAAACTCATATTCCCTTTCTTTCCCTTGTCAGCATACCACAGGGACTGTTCATTGCATGACACCTTGGTCCATGCATCCTCCACTCCCAACACATCCCCACATCGCCACAGCACCTTTTTATGCAATTGCTGAAAGTGTAACATCTGTTCATTTACTTCCTCACTCCTCACTATCCAAGATCTCAGACACATCTTCCAGGTGAAGCAGTAATTTACCTGCACTTCACTCAATCTTGTCTACTGTACTCACTGCTCACAATGTGGTTTCCTCTACACTGGGGAGATGAAACACAGACTGGATAACCACTTTGCAGAGCACTTATGTCCTGCCTGAGAAAATGACACAGAGCTTCCAGTCTCCTGCCACTTCAATGCACCCCTGTGTTCCCTGACCAACATTTCTATTGCAGGACTGCTGCAGTGTTTCACTGAGCCTCAGCACAAGCTCAGAGAACAACATTGCATTTTCCACTTGGGGACCTTGCAGTCTCTAGTCCTAGCTTAGACCTTCAGCTGACATTTGGGCCCATCAATTCCGCTCCCTACCCAGGCTCAGTGAGCTGCACCTGGGCCTACAGACTTGAGTACCAGCCCATTGAGATATAGACAAATTTACTGTGATATCCCCCCTTCCCTTTGGGCACATGTTATGTAGCTGGTGTTAGGACCAGGACCTGAAAAAGTGTGCAGTCCACTCCATAGGCTGATGTCCCCAGAGTGCAGTGATTCCCATGTAGTTAAAACATCCTGTGTGCTCCATTTGAATCTGCAAATCCAAACTGCATCAATAATAACCTGGCTGCCGCAAGGCAAACAGTGGTTATTTTTATTGAATTTATTCATTTCTTTTTGATGCCTGAGACAACCCATTTTATGTTTGGAACTTGAAGAATATAAAACCATAATAAAATACTCTGTCAAATCCACCCTATGGTAATTTGGGGGGGGGAATGGTACAAGACGGGAAATATCATGCAGCTGAACCACATCAATTAAAACTGAATCTGAAGCTCAGACTAAATACATTACATCACAACATGGAGCAACGTTAACATAATCCAACCATCAGGGAACTGTTGGAACCAGGTACATCTGAGGCCCATGAAGATCAATATTGAGTTGAGTGTAATACTAGTGATCCACCCGATCCCACAGGATTCCAGCCAGGCATGATGGCACAATATTTATCCTAATGACCTTTTTGGGGGTGGGATTTCAGTTAAATATTCACCATCTTTGTCATTGCAGCGAATTGTTTTATGAATGATGCAATAAAAGTTTTCACAATGACATCTAGTCTCCATCTGTCAATGCGGCTGCTTTACCAGAAGTGTTGAGATGGAGATGTTGACTACCTTTGAAGACCTTTGTTGTTGCTGCCCACACAGACTTCCGGTGCTCAGGCATACATAATGGGCCAATGTAAATTAACAGGCCATGCAGTAATCACCCTAAAAGTTGACTTTTACTGTAGGAATTGGAGAAAATTGTCCTGCGTTGAGATTAAGGATTCTTCACTTGTTTTTGACAGGCTGTCCTTGGGGTGTCAGAACCCCCTCTGTTTTTCCTGTTCTTCACACTATAAGTGGATGCATGTTTTGTGCTGGAATAACAACCTTTGTTATGGTAATTAGTGTACAGTGCTAATATTGATCTTGCTTTGTGCACCTCCTGCACAACTTTAATATTGTATGCCTTGCTCTGAGCGCACTATAATTCTGTATGTCATTGTTTGCTATGATCTGCCTATACTGCTTGCAAAACAAAGCTTTTCGCTGTACTTAGGTACATGTGATTACAATAAATCAAATCAAATCAAATCAAAATCATTAACACAAGACAAACACTTGTCCAGCACTTGAAATGTAAACTACAAATTAAAAATGGCAACTTTGGAAGTTACAAGACATCAGGATATAGTCCAACAGGTTTATTTGGAATTATAAACTTCTGGAGTGCTGCTCCTTCATCTGATGAGGGTGCAGTGCTCCGAAAGCTTGTGATTTCAAATAGACCTGTTGGACAATAACCTAATGAGGTATGACTTATGACTTTGTCCACCCCAGTCAAACACGGGCTAAGTTCTAAATTGGAGAAAGGCCAATTTTGACGGTAATAGGCAAGAACTTTCAAAAGCTGATTGGAGGCAGATGTTCGCAGGTAAAGGGACGGCTGGAAAATGGGAAGCCTTCAGAAATGAGATAACAAGAATCCAGAGAAAGTATATTCCTGTCAGGATGAAAGGAAAGGCTGGTAGGTGGAGGGAATGCTGGACGACTAAAGAAATTGAGGGTTTGGTTAAGAAAAAGAAGGAAGCATATGTCAAGTATAGACAGGATAGATCAAGTGAATCCTTAGAAGAGTATAAAAGAAGTAGGAATATACTAAAGAGGGAAATCAGGAGGGCAAAAAGGGGACATGAGATAACTTTGCCAAATAGAATTAAGGAGAATCCAAAGGGCTTTTACAAATATATTAAGGACAAAAGGGTAACTAGGGAGAGAATAGGGCCCCTCAAAGACCAGCAAGGCGGCCTTTGTGTGGAGCCGCAGAAAATGGGGGAGATACTAAATGAATATTTTGCATCAGTATTGACTGTGGAAAAGGATATAAAAGATATAGACAGTAGGGAAATAGATGGTAACACCTTGCAAAATGTCCAGATTACAGAGGAGGAAGTGCTGGATGTCTTGAAACGGGTAAAGGTGGATAAATCCCCAGGACCTGATCAGGTGTACCCGACAACTCTGTGGGAAGCTAGAGAAGTGATTGCTGGGCCTCTTGCTGAGATATTTGTATCATCGATAGTCACAGGTGAAGTGCCGGAAGACTGGAGGTTGGCAAACGTGGTGCCACTGTTTAATAAGGGCGGTAAAGACAAGCCAGGGAACTATAGACTGGTGAGCCTGACCTCAGTGGTGGGCAATTAGTTGGAAGGAATCCTGAGGGATACGATGTACATGTATTCGTGATAGTCAACATGGCTTTGTGCATGGGAAATCATGTCTCACAAACTTGATTCAGTTTTTTGAAGAAGTAACAAAGAGGATTGATGAGGGCAGAGATGTAGATGTGATCTATATGGACTTCAGTAAGGCGTTCGACAAGGTTCCCCATGGAAGACTGATTAGCAAGGTTAGATCTCATGGAATACAGGGAGAACTAGCCATTTGGATACAGAATTGGTTCAAAGGTAGAAGACAGAGGGTGGTGGTGGAGGGTTGTTATTCAGACTGGAGGCCTGTGACCAGTGGAGTACCACAAGGATCGGTGATGGGTCCTCTACTTTTTGTCATTTACATAAATGATTTGGATACGAGCATAAGAGGTACAGTTAGTAAATTTGCAGATGACACCAAAATTGGAGGTGTAATGGACAGCGAAGAGGGTTACCTCAGATTACAACAGGATCTTGACCAGATGGGCCAATGGACTGAGAAGTGGGAGATGGAGTCTAATTCATATAAATGTGAGGAGCTGCATTTTGGGAAAGCAAATCTTAGCAGGACTTATACACTTAATGGTAAGGTCCTAGGGAGTGTTGCTGAACAAAGAAACCTTGGAGTGCAGGTACATAGCTCCTTGAAAGTGGAGTCGCAGGTAGATAGGATAGTGAAGAAGGCGTTTGGTATGCTTTCCTTTATTGGTCAGAGTATTGAGTACAGGAGTTGGGAGGTCATGTTGCGGATGTACAAGACAATGATTAGGCCACTGTTGGAATATTGGGTGCAATTCTGGTCTCCTTCCTATCGGAAAGATGTTATGAAACTTGAAAGGGTTCAGAAAAGATTTACAAGGGTTGGAGGATTTGAGCTATACGGAGAGGCTGTACAGTCTGGGACTGTTTTCACTGGAGCGTCGGAGGCTGAGGGGTGACCTAATAGAGGTTTACAAAATGATGAGGGGCATGGATAGGATAAATAGACAAAGTCTTTTCTCTGGGGTTGGGGAGTCCAGAACTAGAGGGCATAGGTTTAGTGTGAGGAGGGAAGATACAAAAGAGACCTAAGGGGCAACTTTTTCATGCAGAGGGTGGTACGTGTATGGAATGAGCTGCCAGAGGATGTGGTGGAGGCTGGTAAAATTGCAACATTTGGATGGGTATATGAATAGGAAGGGTTTGGAGGGATATGGGCCGGGTGCTGGCAGATTGGGTTGGGATATCTGGTCGGCGTGGACGGGTTGGACCAAAGGGTCTGTTTCCATGCTGTACATCTGTATGACTCCATGACTCTAAGTGTGCCTTTGAGAATCAACTAGGAATCCTCGGGGGCCAGTGTTTGGGCATTTACTTCTCTTGCCATCTATTTCCAAACCTTTCAGAGTTTTAGCTTTCAGGTTCTCTTACCCCACTGTGGATACCTTCCACCTTGCATCCATCTTCATCATTAATGCTTCCAAAGCTGTACCTGAGAGGTTGACCTAGTGTTCCAATTCTTTTGTTCAGATCTTCACCAATATCATTCCACGACAACCTTCTGATAGCCAATGTCATTTCTCTTTGAAGGACCAATTGTGTTGAACAGCTGGAGGCAATTGTTGAAACAGATGCTTGTTTTGCTCATTCTTGGGCCCTTTGTTGAGCATACAGCCAGCCAGTGAAACCCTTTCACAAGTTACAAGCTTTAAAGTAAGGAGTAACTATAAAATGTGCATGTTGTCTACCTCCACAGCAACCCATGTAAGCAGGTTAAAAGTCACATTCTTCTGCACCCTAACAAATGGCATAGATCAATTTTTAGCTTTATATTCATTGCTTGTAATAGTGCCTCCTCTACGACTAGGAGGACAAACAAGAATGCTTTGCTGAACACCTTCATTCAGTCTGCAAGCATGATCTTGCTGAGCTTTTGGTAACTTATTAAGTAAATTTCCTGTTCCTCTCCCATTCTGATTGTCTCTGCATCCTACATTGATCTAGTGAAGGTCATAGAGTCATAGAGTCATAAAGATGTACAGCATGGAAACAGACCTTTCGGTCCAACCCGTCCATACCGACCAGGTATCCCAACCCAATCTAGTCCCACCTGCCAGCACCCGGCCCATCTCCCTCCAAACCCTTCCTATTCATATACCCATCCAAATGCCTCTTAAATGTTGCAATTGTACCAGCTTCCACCACATCCTCTGGCAGCTCATTCCATACACGTACCACTCTCTGCGTGGAAAGGTTGCCCCTTAGGTCTCTTTTATATCTTTCCCCTCTCACCCTAAACCTATGCCCCCTAGTTCTGGACTCCCTGACCCCAGGGAAAAGACTTTGTCTATTTATCCTATCCATGCCCCTCATAATTTTGTAAACTTCTATAAGGTCACCCCTCAGCCTCCGACACTCCAGGGAAAACAGCCCCAGCCTGTTCAGCCTCTCTCTGTAGCTCAGATCCTCCAACCCTGGCAACATCCTTGTAAATCCTTTCAAGTCTCACAACATCTTTCTGATAGGAAGGAGACCAGAATTGCACCCAATATTCCAACAGTGGCCTAACCAATGTCCTGTACATCCGCAACATGACCTCCCAACTCCTGTACTCAATACTCTGACCAATAATGGAAAGCATACCACATGCCTTCTTCACTATCCTATCTACTTGCGACTCCACTTTCAAGAAGCTATGAACCTGCACTCCAAGGTCTCTTTGTTCAGCAACACTCTCTAGGACCTTACCATTAAGTGTATAAGTCCTGCTAAGATTTGCTTTCCCAAAATGCAGCACCTCGCATTTATCAGAATTAAACTCCATCTGCCACTTCTCAGTCCATTGGCCCATCTGGTTAAGATCCTGTTGTAATCTGAGGTAACCCTCTTTGCTGTCCACTACATCTCCAATTTTGGTGTCATCTGCAAACTTACTAACTGTACCTCTTATGCTCGCATCCAAATCATTTATGTAAATGACAAAAAGTAGAGGACCCATCACCGATCCTTGTGGTACTCCACTGGTCACAGGCCTCCAGTCTGAAAAACAACCCTCCACCACCACCCCCTGTCTTCTACCTTTGAGCCAGTTCTGTATCCAAATGGCTAGTTCTCCCTGTATTCCATGAGATCTAACCTTACTAATCAGTCTCCCATGGGGAACTTGTCAAACGCCTTACTGAAGTCCATATAGATCACATCTACATCTCTGCCCTCATCAATCTTTTTTGTTACTTCTTCAAAAAACTCAATCAAGTTTGTGAGACGTGATTTCCCATGCACAAAGCCATGTTGACTATCCCGAATTAGTCCAAATACATGTACATCCTGTCCCTCAGGATTCCCTCCAACAACTTGCCCACCACCGAGGTCAGGCTCACTGGTCAATGGAAGCTCAAGAAGCAGAACTATATCTTTCACGCAGGCATCTCACAATTTATCAGTGTCAATGTTTCAGATCATATTCATTTCATTTTTTCACAAAGCAGGTGCTGGCAATGATTCTGCAGCTCCTCTAGACCTTTTTCTTGTTTCTTTAAATTATCCTATTACCACCCTGTTGCATCATCCCTTTTCTTATTTAATTGCTGCATACCTAGCACAGAACCCCTTTTTAAAAATTCCACCTACTCCTCTTCACCTGCAGCTCTTTTCTACCTCTGCACTTGTTTTTAAACCTCTTACAGATTTATCACTTCTGACAAAAGATCATTGACTTCAAACATTAACTCTGATTCACTCTCCGTTCCTGCTACCTACTGAGTATTTTCTCCTTTCAGACTACTAAATGCTCTCTTACTTGCATTACAATCAAAATGGATTTGCATGTGAGTAGAACTTCCATCAAGATAACTCACAGCCATTCATGTATGGATAATGCCTCAACACGAAAAACTGTCTGTGCTAAAACAAATATTAAGCAAGCACCATGTTTCCCAATAAATAATAAAAACAAAAACAAAGGACGGGAGAAACTCAGCAGTCTGGCAATATCTGTGGAGAGAAAAACAGAGTTAACATTTCAAGTCCATTGACCCTTCAACAGTTCTGATGAAACTGGACTCGAAATATTAACTGCTTTTCTCTTTACAGTTATTGCCAGACCTGCTGAGTTTCTCCAATACTTCCTGTTTTATTTCAGATTTCATCCTCAGTAGCTCATTTTTAAAATTTTAATAAAAACATAGAGTTTCATATCATAGAATCCCTATAGTATGGAAAGAAGCCACTTAGCCCATCAAGTCCATACCAATCCTCGGAAGACCACCCAGCCAGAACCACCCACTACTCTATCACTGTAACCCTCCAAATCCCATGGTTAACCCACCCAGCCTGCACATCCCTGAACAGCA
The DNA here is from genome assembly GCF_047496795.1 of Chiloscyllium punctatum. NCBI lineage: Eukaryota > Metazoa > Chordata > Chondrichthyes > Orectolobiformes > Hemiscylliidae > Chiloscyllium > Chiloscyllium punctatum. The sequence continues at coordinate 33,012,193 of NC_092775.1, forward strand.
TGGGCAATTTAGCACAGTCAATCCACCTAACCTGCACAACTTTGGACCATGGGAAGAAACCAGAGCACCCAGAGGACATGCAAGACACGAGGAAAATGTGCAACCTCCACACAGACAGTTGCCCAAGGGTAGAATGGAGTTGTGAGACAATAGTACTAACCATGGTACCAATAACTTGGAATGCAGTGGATCTCCCTGTACTTCGCACATAAAGTGGTCAGAGATGCTAAGATAATGGAGGCTGACATTTTACAATAGAGTTGTTTGTCTAGTGTGAATTTTGATTGAGGGCAGAACTAAACCTGGCTGCAATAAACTTCATTGTTTAATAGCTGGTCATTCTTCTGCATGTATTTTACTCTTTGCAGCAAATAAAAAATAGTGCTTGATTTCTGTTAGCTGCATTGAACTCACCATGACCCTGACCATGTTTCCTGTATTCATGGTCATTTAATTATGTTGAATTGGTTCCAGGCAGGGCCCCACAAGAAAGCAGGGGCCATCAATATCCTCTAGGAAAGGTTTAGCTATGTCAAAGCCCTGTTATTGCTCCTAAACAAATAGGGCAAGTTAAAATGGGCGGAAAAGACCAAACATAATTTCAGGTTAGACCAGGGCCTAAAAATGTACAATACCTAGTGGGGGATGAAATGCCCATTAAAGCACACTCTTTCCCGAAAAGTAACACCTCATAGAGTCATAGAATCATAAAGATGTACAGCATGGAAACAGACCCTTCGGTCCAACCCGTCCATACCGACCAGGTATCCCAACCCAATCTAGTCCCACCTGCCAGCACCCGGCCCATCTCCCTCCAAACCCTTCCTATTCATATACCCATCCAAATGCCTCTTAAATGTTGCAATTGTACCAGCCTCCACCACATCCTCTGGCAGCTCATTCCATACATGCACCACCCTCTGCGTGAAAAAGTTGCCCCTTAGGTCTTTTTTATATCTTTCCCCTCTCACCCTAAACCCAAGCCCTCTAGTTCTGGACTCCCCGACACCAGGGAAAAGACTTTGTCTATTTATCCTATTCATGCCCCTCATAATTTTGTAAACGTCCATGAGGTCACCCCTCAGCCTCCGACACTCCAGGGAAAACAGCCCCAGCCTGTTCAGCCTCTCTCTGTAGCTCAGATCCTCCAACCCTGGCAACATCCTTGTAAATCTTTTCTGAACCCTTTCAAGTCTCACAACATCTTTCCGATAGGAATGAGACCAGAATTGCACCCAATATTCCAACAGTGGCCTAACCAATGTCCTGTACATCCACAACATGACCTCCCAACTCCTGTACTCAATACTCTGACCAATAATGGAAAGCATACCACATGCCTTCTTCACTATCCTATCTACTTGCAACTCCACTTTCAAGGAGCTATGAACCTGCACTCCAAGGCCTCTTTGTTCAGCAACACTCTCTAGGACCTTACCATTAAGTGTATAAGTCCTGCTAAGATTTGCTTTCCCAAAATGCAGCACCTCGCATTTATCAGAATTAAACTCCATATGCCACTTCTCAGCCCACTGGCCCATCTGGTCCAGATCCCGTTGTAATCTGAGGTAACCCTCTTCACTGTCCACTACATCTCCAATTTTGGTGTCATCTGCAAACTTACTAACTGTACCTCTTATGCTCGCATCCAAATCATTTATGTAAATGACAAAAAGTAGAGGGCCCAGCACCGATCCTTGTGGTACTCCACTGGTCACAGGCCTCCAGTCTGAATAACAACCGTCCACCACCACCCTCTGTCTTCTACCTTTGAGCCAGTTCTGTATCCAAATGTATTCTCCCTGTATTCCATGAGATCTAACCTTGCTAATCATTCTCCCAAGGGGAACTTGTCAAACGCCTTACTGAAGTCCATACAGATCACATCTACTGCGCTGCTCTCATCAATCTTCTTTGTTACTTTATCAAAAAACTCAATCAAGTTTGTGAGACATGTAGCTCCACCCCACCTCAATGAATTCCATATCCGTAACGACATGGAACACTTCTTCTGCCGCCTCCGTCTCTGTGCCTTCTTCTTTGACAAAAACTCCCACCCTCCCTCCAAGGACCCCTTCTCCTGTCTCCAACCTTCTACCTCCACTTGGTCATTCCCACCCCCCCGGCCAGCCTTGCACCCTCCCTAGACGTCTTTATTGCTGATCGCTGATGTGACCTCGGCCACCGCAATTTCTCTAACCATTCCAACCTCATCCCCTCCAAATGTGCAGCGCTCCACTCTCTGCACCAATTACCACATCACAATCAAACCCAAAGACAAAGGTGGGGTGGTGATAGTCTGGGGGACAGACCGCTATGTCACAGAAGCCAAATGCCAACTCTCCGGCATCAAGTCCTACCTCCCCCTTGACCACGACCCCACTGCGGCCCATCAGGCCAAAACCACTCACACTGATCTTTCCTTGTTGCCTCCGGTGACCTACCCACCACTGCCTCCAACTTTATAGCCCCACACTGCCCAGTTCTACCTGGTCCCCAAGATCCACAAGCCCAACTATCCCAGGGACAGCTGGAAAATGGGAAGTCTTCAGAAATTAGATAACAAGAGTCCAGAGAAAGTATATTCCAATTAGGGTGAAAGGAAAGGCTGGTAGGTATAGGGAATGCTGGATGACTAAAGAAATTGAGGGTTTGGTTAAGAAAAAGAAGGAAGCATATGTCAGGTATAGACAGGATAGATCGAGTGAATCCTCAGAACAGTATAAAGGCAGTAGCAGTATGCTTAAAAGAGAAATCAGGAGGTCAAAAAGGGGACATAAGATAGCTTTGGCAAGTAGAATTAAGGAGAATTCAAAGGGTTTTTACAAATACATTAAGGGCAAAAGGGTAACTAGGGAGAGAATAGGGCCTCTCAAAGATCAGCAAGGCGGTCTTTGTGTGGCACCGCAAGAGATGGGGGAGATACTAAACGGGTATTTTGCATCAGTGCTTACTGTGGAAAAGGACATGAAAGATACAGAATGTAGGGAAATAGATGGAGACATCTTAAAAAATGTCCATACTAAAGAGGAGGAAGTGCTGGATGTCTTGAAATGCATAAAAGTGGATAATTCCCCAGGACCTGATAAGGTGTACCCTCCACAGCTACACCTGCCTTGTTGTCAGCTATATTGAATAGTCCCTCTTCAGTACCTACACAGGGACTGTACCCCAACTCTTCCGCCATTACATCGCTGACTGCATCAGTACAGCATCCTGCACCTGGGTTGAACTGGAGCAGTTCATCAACTTCGCCCTCAACTTCCACTCCACCCTCAAATTTTCTTGGTCCATCTCAGACACCTTACTCCCCTTTCTTGACCTGTCCATTTCCATCTCCAGTGACAGTCTCCAGACGGATGTTTACTATAAACCCACAACTCCCATAACTACCTGGACTACACCTCCTCCCACCTTGTATCCTGCAAGAACTCCATGCCATTTTTTAAATTCCTGTGCCTCTGATGCATATGCTTGGATGAGGAGACATTCCTCTCCCAAGCATCCCGGATGTCCAATTATTTGAACAACATGCTTTCACCACCTCTGTCATCCAGACAGCCCTTCACCACACCTCCTCTATTTCCCACTCCACTGCTGTAACCGTCCTCCTTTAAATGCATAAAGACAGGGCCCCCTTGTCCTAACCTACCATCAGTCTCCATATCCAACGTATCATCCTTAAACACTTCCGACAACTCCAGTTAGACCCCACCACCAAGAACATCTTCCCCTCCCCACTCCTTCTGCCTTCCACAGAGACCATTCCCTTTGCCAATTCTTGGTTCGTGCCACTCTACCCACCACAGCCCCTCGAGCTCCCAGGCACCTTCCCCTACAACCAGAAAAGATGCAAAACCTGACGGCACACCACCCCTCTCAACTCTATCCAGGGCTCCAAACAGTCCTTCCAGGTGAGATAGAGGTTCACCTGCCTCACCTCCAACCTAGTTTACTGTATCCGGTGCTCCCAACGTGGCCTTCTCTATATCAGTGGGACCAAATGTAAACTCAGGGCACGTTTCGCTGAGTGTCTCAGCCGGGCCCATAGGGGCCTACCTGACCTCCCAGTCACCGACCATTTCAAATCCTCTTCCCACTCCCTTTCTAACATCCTTGGCCTCCTCCATTGCCACAATGAATCAAACTGCATCATATTCCACCTGGGCAGCCTACAACCCGGAGGACCCAACAGTGAGTTCTCCAATTTCAAATAACCCCCCCCTTCCCATCCCCTGACTTCCTTCCCAGCACTTCCCCCTCCCTTCCATTCCTCTTATTGACTTTTCCTTGCAGCTACCAACCTTTTCATTCCTCCCATCGAGCAACCAGGTCGTATCCTCCAATTGTGTTCACTTATCCCTACCTCACGACCCCTCGACCCAAAATTCTCCACCATCCCCCACCTTTATCTGCAGCTCCCCTTACACCCACCCCCAGTCTTGAAGAAGGGTTACATCTGAAACATTGACTTCTTCACCTCCTGATGCTGCTTGGCTCGCTGTGTTCTTCCAGTCTCCTGCTTGTCTACCTCCAGAGATTATAGCCATTACATTCCTGGCAGTTCATGTGTCAGGGGAATCACTGGCAGAAGCAAGGCATGTTTTTCTCAATGATAGAAGAGCCCAGCACCTCACTGCAAATGATAAAACTGAAGCATTTGTAAAAGTCTTTAGCCAGAAGTTCTGTATGGATGATCAATCCCAGCTTCCTTCAGAGGTCCCCACTGTCACAGGTGCTAGAATTCAGTCAATTCAATTCATTGTGCTCAAGAACTTGCCACGCATCTAGCCAAGCTCCTCCAGTGTAGCAAAAGTACTGGTTTCCCCTGACAATGTGGAATATTACCCAAGTATGTCCAGAACACAGAAAGCAGCACCAATCCAACCCAGCCAATTACTATCCCATCAATCTACTCTTGATCATCAGCAAGCGGAGGAAGGGGTAATCAACAGTTCTATTAAGCAAGACCTGCTTGGAAGTAACATTCTCAGTGATACACAGCTTGGGTTCTGCCAGGGCCACTTGGCTCCTGACCTCATTACAGCCATGGTTCAAATAGGGACAAAATAGTTGAATTCCAGAGGTGAGGTAAAAGTGATTGCACTTAACATCAAAGCTTCATTTGATTAAATGTGGCATCAAGGAGCTCAAACAATGCTGGAATTAATGGGAGTTAGGGGATAAACCTTTACCAATTGGAATCATGCCTGGCACATGGGAAGATGATTGTGGTTGTTGGATGTTAGTCATCTGGACTCTGAGGCATCTGTGTAGGAGTTCCTCAGGGTAGTATCTGAGGCACAACCATCTTCAGCTGCTTCACCAATGACTTTCCCTTCATCAAAATAATATATGGGATGCTTGCCAATGATGGCACAATGTTCAGCACCATTTGAAACTCCTCAAATACTGTAGTGATCTATACACAATTTTAATAAGACTTGGATGTTATCCCAGCTTGGGCTGACAATCGGCAGATAGCATTTGCACCACACAAATGCCAGGCAATGACCATTTCCGATGAGAGAAGTGAACCATCAATCTTTAAAATTCAATGACATTGACATCAAAACCCCCTGCCATTAATGGATTACCGTTGATTAGAAACTGAACTTGAACCATCACACAAAAATCGAGGCTACAAGAATAGAATCCTGTAGCAAATAACTCACCTTTGACCTTGTCCGTAAGTATCTAAAAACTTACAGAATTATGGTCACTATTCCCAAAATGCTACCCCACAGAAACTTTGATTGCCTGGCAGTGCTCATTTCCCAATACCAGGTCAGTATGGCCCTTCCCTCATTGAACTATCTACATAGTTCCAAAAATCCTCCTGGACACACCTAATACATTGCTCTCTGCCCAAACACCAAAGGGAGTTCCAGACAACATGGGGAAAGTTAAAAATCACCCACCATTACAATACTGTTATTTTCACATCTTTCCAGATTCTGACTACATATCTCTTCCTCTATCTCCCAGTGGCAGCTAAGAGGTCTGCAGTACAATCCAGGCATTGGGATTGTACCCTTCCTATTCCTGAGCTCTACCCATAATGCCTCTCTGCAAGATCCCTCCAGGATGTTCTCCCTCAATACAGCTGTGATCTGCTCCCTAACAAGTAATGCGACTACCCTCCTCTTCTGCGTCCTCATCAAAGGAGTTTAGGGGTTTAGAGGTGACCTTAAAGGAATTTATAAAATCATGAGGGGTATGAATAGGGTCAATGGTAAGTGTCTTTTCCCTGGGATGGAGGATTTCAGGACTAGAAGGCAAATATTTAAGGTGATACAAAAGAGATTTTTAAAAAAAGGCATGAGAGGCAAACATTTTATTTATAGGGTAATTTGCATGTAGAATAAACTTTCTAAGAAAATGATGGATGTGGGCATCACTAAATATTTGAAAGATATTTGGATAAGTACATGAAAAGGGAAGGTTTGCAAGGATATGGGCCAGGAGCAGGCAGGTGGGACTAGTTGATTATGATTTGGGATTATGTCAAGCATGGACTGGTTGAGCTAAAGGGTCTGTTTCCATGCTGTATGACTCTATGAGTCTGTCTTGTCTCCTCCCCGCAGCAGTAGTTTAAACCCTCCTGAGTGACACTATTAAACTTGGCTGCCAGGATATTGGTGCCCGTCCAGTTTAGGTGTAACACATCTTTCTTGTACAGGCCCCACCTTCCTTGGACGACATCCCAATGGTCCACATATCTGAAGCTTCCCCCCTATACCAAACCTTTAGCCACATATTGAATTGTGCTATGTCTCTGTTCTTAGCCTGAGTAGCACGTGGCATGGGGAATAATCCTAAGATTACTATCCTAGAGGTGTTGCTATTCAGTTTACTACCTAACTCCCTGAATTGTCATAACAGGACCTTGTCACTCTTTCAACCTAGTGGAGGAAAATAAAGTTTTCACTGTTTATGACCTCTTAATATGAAAAGGCAACTGGAAAATCCAAGATAGATACATTTGGATAACAACCTCATTAGGAAAACACTACTTTAGTAGCTGCTCGTTGGATGCTGCCTGAACTGCTGTGCTCTTCCAGCACCACTAATCCAGTATTTTAGTATCAAGTCAAATGAACTTCAATATATATTTAAAATTGATGTCTTATTTTGTGCTATCACATTGGTTGTGTACCAGTCAAAAAATATCAACTGAAGAGCATTTTAACTAATACTGCACTAAGAACTCATTCGAAGGCCTGGCATGACTTCAACTACAGTCTGTTGATTACAGAGGTGGCACAGTGGCTCACTGGCTAGCAGTGCTGCCTCACAGTGCCAGGGACGTGTAACTCCATAGTTCAATTCCAACTATCCGTGGAGTTTGTGTGTTTTTTGTTGAAACTCACAAGTAGCTTTATTTGTCATTTTTATCATATACAACTGATACAGTAAAAACGTGACAGCGTTCGTCCAAGACTGAGGTGCTACATAGACAGCACAAACTATTCAATCATACATAGGGCAGCATAAAGTGTTCTTCCTGTTTCTACATGGGTTTCCTCCAGGTGCTCCTGTTTTCTCCCACAGATGAAAGATGTGCAGGTTAAGTGGCTAGGCTATGCTAAATTGTCCTGTAGTGAGTTTTGAGAAGATTTGTAGCTCAGATTGAGAGTCTGGATGTAGGTCTGCTCACTGAGCTAAAGATTCATTTTCAGTAGTTTCATCACCATACTAGGTAACATCTTTGGTGAGCCTCCAGACGAAACACTGCTGATGATTCCTGCTTTCTATTTATATGTTTGGTTTTCTTTGGGTTGGTGATGTCAATTTTTTGTGGTGATGTAATTTCCTATGATGATGTCATTTCCTGTTCTTTTTATCAAGGGGTGGTAAATCAGGTCCAAGTCATTGTGTTTGTTGATAGAGTTCTGGTTGGAATGCAATGCTTCGAGGAATTCTTGTGCATGTCTCTGTCTTGTCCTAGGATGGATGTGTTGTCCCAGTCGAGTGGTGTCCTTCCTCATCTGTATGTAAGGGTACTAGTGAGAGTACTACGCTAGTACTGGGACAACACATCCATCCCAGGACAAGCCAAACAGACACGCACGATAATTTCGAGAAGCATGGCATTCCAACCAGAACTCTACCAACAAACACACTGACTTGGACCCAATTTACCAGCCCCTGAGAAAAAGAACAGGAAATGACATCACCATAGGAAATAACATCACCACAAGAAATGACATCACCAACTCAAAGAAACCCAAACATATAAATAGAAAGCAAGAATCATCAGCAATGCTTCATCTGGAGGCTCACTGAAGATGTTACCTAATATGGTGTCTCATTGTGTCCAGGGATATGCAAGGTAGTGGGGCTAGGATAGGGGTAGGGCAGAAGGTCTGGATAGGTTACCCTTTGGAGTGTCAGTGCAGACTCAATTGGGCTGAATGGCCTCTTTCTGAAATGTAGGGATTCTATGAGAGGGGTAAGGGTGGAACTAACAAGAGTAACTTGCTAGTTGCTTCATTTCTCAAAATGTTTCATTTCATGCAATACCCATCAAAATGATGAGTTTAATATGATTTTCTGCCAACCTGAGGAGGAAAGCATTGGAAGTAACTCTCTGTGTTCCAGCTTTTAAATCAGGTGGTCCACAGCAGCTATTCTACCTTGTATTAAATTGTATCAGTGACAGGGAAACCTTAAAGTATTGGGAAACTGAAGCAAAATATAAAGCTGTATTGTGTAGCAGGTTTGTCAGCATGTAATAAAGGGACCACACCTGAAGTGATATCTTGACTTTTCTCTTTGAACTTTCTGATGAGCCTTTACATCTGTAAAAAGCAATTCATTTTGTCCTCAATACCTTATGTTGTTTTATTGTATATTGTGGAGAGAGATCTACTGTACATGCAAAGGCAGCAAATGCTGAATTATAAAGATGACCTTTCATTTTCCGCTTTATTTACATAGTGTTATTTACATCAGGAAGTCCAGAGATTAGAATTTTTTTAAAAATAGGACTTCTCTCCAAAACAAAGGATGCATACATTTAGTAAGAAACAATGTACATGGCAATCATTTTACCAGTGTTATCCCAATCAAAACTATTTTGATGAGATTTCTAGGCTTGAGAAGAAATCCCTGTATTATCAAATCAAATAAGATATTTAATTGAGTATTAACTGTCATTTCTTGCTATTAAATAAGGAAATAGAGCAAAAAACTATGCATCAATATTTTTCTTAAAATAGTGGGATTTTGCATATATTTGTGAAGACGAAAAGGACAACAAAAAATCATCTGGATCAAAACTTCAGTGCAACTGGCAAAACCAATCCAAGTAATTAGTCAAATTAAAGTGTGTAATACCTACAATAGCTTTCTGCTACTAACAAATGCATGATGTGGGCGCTATCTGTCTATGAAAATGGTACCATGACAAAATATAATCACACATCATCAGAGTCTGAGAGTTTGCTGGGGAAACTCATCAGATCTCGCAGCACCTGTGCAGAGAAAACAGTTAACATTTTGAGTCAGTGATCCTTCTTTACCTGGGAAGAGAAGCCCAGTAATTTATATTTTTGTTTCAGATTTCCGGCATCCATAGTTCTTTGGGTTTTTTGATCAGAGTTTGAGATTTGTGTTCTGAGTTGAGTGAGTTGTGACATTTCCATTTATTTTTCAGTAAGATGCAGGAAGATTGTTAAAAGTGACTTATGATTAAAAGGCTATCCAATGAATAGTGGGACTGAAATTGGATGGTGGCACAGGCATGAAACAGGTGGCATTGCATAGATCCACCCATATGTCAGTGTGTTGTAAAACAGGCAGCAATTGCAATTCCACCTGTTTGAAATGTCACCCCACCTCCAATTTCAATTCTACCCTTTTTATTTGTATATATAACTTGTTCCCATCTTCTCATTGCTTTGCTTATAGTAAGGCAACATAGAGCAAAAAGTCCAATGCCACCAATATACTGAAGTACTCAGACCTCAGCTAAATAGATGCAATATACCATGACAGACTTCAAAGAAATTGTATGCACCGGAGACCATGACAGAATAATTCCTCAACCCCAATTTCTCAATGCTAAATAAGATCAATTTGCATTTATATAGCACTTTTAACATCATAAAGCATTCCATTGCACTTCACAAGAGTGCTAACAGGCAAAAAAAATGACACCAAACTACATAAGCAGATATTAGAATAGATGACCAGATGCTTGATAAAGATTTATGTTTTAAGTCTTATGTCATTAAGGCCAAGAAGGTACAGAGAGGCAAAGAGGTTTATAGAGGGAATGGCTGAAGGTCTAGGCACTGGAGGTTGCTATTTCTAGATGTAATAAAAATCCTAGATGTGTAAAATGCCAAATCTGAAAAAAGTAGAATACTCAAAATATTGTTGGATTGAAGGAAATTATAGAGTTAAGTTAAGCAGTTATACTTTATATTAGACTTGCCTTCAAAATTGTTTCTCCACCCTGGTACTGAAATATTATATTACAAAACGTGTGTGGTTCTTACTTATAATCCAAAGAAAATTCACTTAAATTAATTGAAGTGACACTTTATGAGTTCCAACATGCTTGTTGAATAATGGGCTGCTTGGTACATCACAGAGAGGACCCTGAGGCCATCCCAGGCAACAGAATCTGCTTCCCGTGTCACTACACCCTAGGTGTAACATAACAATTCTCAGTTTGCAGTGTGATAAGCATTTCCAAAAAGACAGCCAGCGTCTCTTTTCCGATATTTTGTCCCACTGCCATTTATTCACTTCATATTCCCTCACAGGCATGTCAGAATACTGAGTTGAGAAGACCAATGTACTGTGGAAATCAGATCATTGTTTCTGACCACAATTAAGTTACATGGAATGCTTGATTAAATACATTTTTTGTTGTTGTTTTGTGCTGTTTAGACACAAAAGCATACATACTGACATACAGTCCAGGAGGAGGAGTAGGCCATTAAGATCTTCAGACTCTGCTCCTTCATTCATTAAGATTAAATGTCAAATCCACATTCTCAGTTAGCCCGGTAACCTTGCAAGATCTTGCTTAACCCATTCACCTCTACCCTAAAAATATTCAAAGGCTCTACTTCCACAATCTTTTTCAAAAAGAAAGTTCCAAAGACTCTCAATTCTAGGAAAGAAAAATTGCCTAATCATTCTTTTAAACAGCAATCCTTGATTTTTAAACAATGACCCCTGGTTGTAGATTTGAAAAGTGTGGTGCTGAAAAAGTACAGCAGGTCAGGCAGCATCTGAGGAGCAGGAGAGTTGATGCTTCGGGCATAAGTCCTGACCTGCTGCGCTTTTCCAGCACAACACTTTTTGACTCTGATCTCCAGCATCTGCAGTCCTCACTTCCACTTAGTTGTAGATTCTCAAATAAGAGGAAACATCTTTTCCATATCTACTCCTCACGATCATACAAGTCAAATCAACTCTTACTCTTGTAAATTCCAGCAGAGCTTACCAAGTTCAATCTTTCCTCCATATTAATTTAGTAAACCTTCTCTGAATTGCTTCCAAAGTGTTTACATCCTTCCTTGAGTGAGGTGACTAGTATTGTAGACAGTACTCCAATGCAGTTTCATCAGTGCCCTGTATAACTGAAGCATAACTTCCTTTTGCATTCAACTCCCCTGGCAATAAATGATAACATTCTATTAGCTTTCTGAATAGCTTCTGAATAACCATTTGTGATTCGTGAACAAAGACACGCAGATCCATCTGTCTCTCAAGTTCTGCAATCTCACACCATTTCAGTAATATGCTTTTTTATTCCTTCTGGGCAATTTCACATTTACACACTTTATGCTCCACTTGACAGATATTTGTCTACTCACTTAAAAGTTCTATATATTTTTGTGACCATTTTGTGTCCTCTTCACTACTCACTTTCCTACCAATCTTTCTGTTGGCGGCAATTGTGGCAACCCTTCATTGAAGTCACTTAAATAAATTGTAAAGAGTTCAGGTCTAACACCACTCCACGTGGTACAGCATTCATCTCTCCAATCTGAGAAATAATCATTTACCATTACTTTTTACTTCCTACTCTCCAGCCAGTCTTCTATCCATGCTAGTATGCTACTCTTGACACCATGGGCTCCTATTTTCTACAATAGTCTTTGATGTGGCACCTTATTGAATATCTTCTGTAAATCTAAATACGGTATATCCACTCATTCCCCTTCATCCAAGGATCATGTTACCTCCTCGACGGACTCCAATATTTTTGACAACAGCTCTTATACACGATTGAAAACATTACTTTTATATGTGTTACTGAAACTTCTTATCTTGCACTCATCAGGACAAATGCAAAATGTCAAGTTTCAAATGATCACAACAATTTGTGCTACAGGTGAAAAGGGGCAATTTGGTTGGCAACTTGACTTCTGACTTAGAAGCAGGTGTGCTAATCACTGCATCATAAGACCTTGAAAAAAACTCACACGTTTTAACAAATTTGTGCATCTAAAATTGGGCAATTCATGCAAAGCTTACCAGTGATAACCAAATTTCAAGAAAGAATGACATGATATACAAGGTTTGTAATGATTAATGCCTCTGTGATGTTTTAAACCAGTGAGGAACATTTCATTTCTGTAATTATGTCCCCTGCCTACTGTGTACATTTATCAGTTTGACTCCCTGGAGATTACAGGTACTTTTAGTTTCTATATCTAAGGTTAACAAGTGAATTTTGTAAGACAATAGTACAGCTTTAACTATATATAGCATCTTACATGACCTCTGTGTCCTGGGGTTTTGAAGACTGTCTTGGTAAACAATATCTATTTCCTAAAGTGCCACTTGGGTCATTATTATTTTCTCTTTGAAGATTTTCTGTCATACTTGCTATATAAAAAGAATACAACCCAGAGACTTATAGATCTCAAGTTGAATGAGTTTGAATTTGTGAAATTGACAAGAATGTACTTTTTAGAAAGGGATACCGCTGTTTAAATCAAAGACAGCAGAACATGGTTAAAAACTTACTTAAGGTCATGGTCTTTTCCAGTTAAACACTTCTTCTGTTCAAACCCTCTTTGGGGAGTTAAGCAAGCTAAGTTGATTGAATTCTTTTTTTTATTAGCAGTGACAATCTAATCTCTTACAGATGTTCCCACAAGGTGGTCACCAAATGGGTCCTATCGCCCCATTTATAAGCATGAGCTTTGCTCAGAAAATGGAAAGCTCACTTTACCTGTAGCAGAAATGTAATACCCCAAAGGATCTTGTTTATGTCTCATTTATTTCTCAACCCTTAAATGAGTATAATGAAAAATCAAACTCTTTCCCCCTCAAGCATCTACTGCCAAGAGCACACTGCTGCAATTGGTGTCTGCATTACATATAACAGTCTCAGTGTGAAATTTTATTCTTCAATGAAGAAACAGGTATCTAACCCAGAACAGGACTTCATGGGAAAGGGCTTTTCCAAGTATGTTATGAAAACATCTTCACTGATCTTTCCCTTCACTCTCTGCACCAAACAACTTTGCCTGGACATCATAGAGTCATGCACCACAGATTTGGTCCAACCAATCCATGCCGAACATATTCCCAAACTCAACCAGTCTTACCTGCCTGCTCCTGGCCCATGTCCCTCCAAACCTTTCCTATTCATGTACTTATCCAAATGTCTTTTAACTGTTGTTATTGTACCCACATCCACCACTTCCTCAGGGAGTTCATTCCACATGCGAACCACCCACTGTGTAAAACATTTGCCCCTCATGTCTTTTATAAATCTCTCTCCTCCCACCTTAAAAATGCCCTCTAGTCTTGAAATCCTCCATCCTAGGGAAAAGACTACTATTATTATTTCTACCTATATCCCTCATTATTTTATAAACTTCTAAAAGGTCATCTCTGAACCTCCAATGCTCCAGTGAAAAAAAAAAGTCCTAGCCTATCCAGCCTTTCTTTATAACTCAAATCTTGCATTCTTTAGTGTTTTCAAGCTCCGTAACCTTCCTCTCCTTTGAGTTCACTGCTCTCTTATCCTCTCTAAATCTCTCCCTCTTTGAAAACTTCCCAACCAACATACATGGCCACCGACTTGACTCTACCATCTCACTTTTCTCACAATTGAGAGTCGCCTTACTTGGTGCCATTCTTTGATCTCTTCTGTGTTTCACTCTCTATCCATAGCCTCCTTCAATGTTTCAACCCTACCTACTTCAATAACTGTCACTGGACAAAATTATCCCCAAATTCATTTACTTGGAGTTCCTCTCCAAGCCACTCACCATCCCGACTTGGAAATATATCACTATTCCTTTACTGTCGTGGTGCCAAAATCCTGGAATTCCCTCTCTAACACCGTTATGAGCCAATTTATGGTGGATGGATTGCAGTAGTTCAAGAAGCCAGCTCACCACCACCTTCTGAAGGGCAACTAGGAACAGGCAATAAATGCTGACCAGTCAATGACGCCACATCTCACAAATCAATAAAAAAAATGACAGCTGCTCTGTCAAAATCCCAACTTTCAAGTCTTTAGCTCACTGTTTGCCGTAACATTTTTTAGCTACTGACTTGCTCAGCATCGATCTCATTGGCATCTTTGATACTACAGTTCATAATAAAAACCTTTACTCTAACTCTCATTCTGGCTGTTCTCCTGGTGAAACTCTGTTTGGTTGGATTTGATGTATTATTGTCACATGTACCAAGATACATTGAAAAGTGTTATATTGCATGTTAACCAGACAAATCAAACCTTACGTAAGAACATCTGGGTAATGGAACAGAATGCAGAATATAGTACTACAGCTACAAAGAAGGTACAGGGAAAGGTCAACGAATATATGAGGTGTCCGACCAATACGTCTGATAATAGTGGGGAAGAAGTTGTTCTTAAATCTGTTAGTGCATGTTTTCCAATTTTTGTATCGTGTGGGTGGCATGGTGGCTCAGTGGTTAGCACTGTTGCCTCACAGCGCCAGGGACCCAGGTTCAATTCCAGCCTTGAGCGACTGTGTGGAGTCCGCATATTCTCCTTGTATTTGCGTGAGTTTCCTCCCACAGTCAAAAGATGTGCAGGCCAGGTGAATTGGCCATTCTAAATTGCCCATGGTGTTGGGTGCATTAGTCAGAGGGAAATGGGACAGGGTGGGTTACTCTTCAGAGGGTCAGTGTGGACTTGTTGGGCCGAAGGGCCTGTTTCCACACTGTAGGGAATCTAATCTTCTGCCCAATGAAAGAGGGTGGAAAAAGGTATAACCAGGGTGGGAGGGGTCTTTGATTATGTTGGCTGCTTTCCTGAGACATCAGGAATATAGACAGAGTGATTGGAAGGAAGGCTGGTTTTCATGATAGACTGGGCTGCGTTCACAACTCTCTGTAATTTCTTGCGGTCTTAGGCAGAGCAGTTGCCATATCAAGCTGTGATGTATCTGGATAAGATGCTTGCTATGGTACATCTATAAAAATCAGTTCCACTCCCTCATTTCCAAAGAGCACAGACATAAAAGGGTATGACAGATAATTGGTTTAGCCATGAGTCACTGGATCTGGCCTGATCACATATAGCACTATTGGATCCATCGGTTATGTGATAAAACTATTCACCATTCTGGGATCACCCTGGAATTGAAGACAATACAGGCTTCTTTCTTTCACTGCAAGTAATCTTCTTAAACTTATCTTTCATTTCCTTCACACTCAGTTATTGAAATAATCCAACAGTTCTTATACCTCCCAGTCCACCTGTAACCAACAGGTAGAACCCTCCCTATACTGCCCCACCTGAGAACTTCAAATTTTCTTTATGTTCCACTTGTATCTTTTATGTCCTTTTCAAGTTCCTCTTGTACATGAGATCAATCTCCTGTTCTGTCAAGCTATTCCCACTAAACTGCTGGCCACCCAATATCCCCTGCTGGCCCTCATATGAGCAATATTGTTAATGGTTCTCACTCTTTAGGTGTGGCCCCACTCTTCTTTGAATCTGAATTTATTACCCCTTTCCTCAAAAAAATCCTTGAACCCACTGTCCTTACAAACTATGCTCCATTTCCAACCTTGTCTCCAAATCCTTGTGCAAATTTCCGCTGATCTTTCTTGGACCTTCTTGTTTGAAGCCTTCCAATCAGGTTTCCGCATCTGTTACATCATCAAAACAATTCTTATCAAAGTCACAAATGACATCACATATGATGGTGACAAAGGTAATCTTTTTGTTATTCTTATCCGTCTTCATCCTTTGACAGTTAACCACATCATCCCCTTCATTACATCTCCATCACCATCTATCTGGGTAGGAGTACACTAACCTATTTTTCATCTATTTAATCATTGTCAGAAAATCATTAGCATGGTCTATCCTCCTGCTCCCATAACATTATCTCTGGTGCCTCCCAAGGATCTGTATTTGGTCTTTCTTATTTCTGATCTACAAGCTGGACCTCTGTAACATCATCCTGAAAGTACAGCATTAATTCCTACATGCATTATAGCACACAACTCTACCTCACCATCACCTCTCTTTATTCCTTCCTTTGTTAAATGATCAGATTGCTTACCTGATGCTCAGTACTGGATGAGCAATCTTGTCCAATTAAATATTGCGGTGATTGATGCTATTGTTTATGCTATCCGCTCCAAACTCTATTCCTTTCTAATGACTCTAGCCCTCTCATAAACAATGGCCTAAGATTAAATCAAATTATTTGCAACATTTGGTGCCACATTACAATGTAAGATGAGTATTGGACTATATATCTGTGTTCTCACTAAACACCCTCATACCACTGCAATGAAAAATCTGACTTTCCCGAGGTGGGTGAGTTCAAAACTAGGGGGTACATTTAGGTTGAGAGGAGAAAGATTTAAAAAGGACATGAGTGGCTTATGTGTGGAATGAACTGCCAGAGAAAGTGGTGGTTGCAACATTTAAAAAATCCTTTCAATAAGTTAATGTATAGGAAAGGGTTGGACAGATATGGGCCAAGCGTATTCAGGTGGGACTAGTTTAGCTTGGAAACATCATCAGTATGGACTGGTTGAACCAAAGTTTGACTCTGTGACTCTATAAATCTGCTCATCTCCCGCTGAAGTAATTACTCATGCCTTTGTTACCTCTAGACTCCACTATTCCAAAGCAGCCCTCTTATTCTACATTTTGCAAAAGACATCCAGAATTCAGGTGCCTATGTCCTTAGCACAAGTCCCATTCACCCATCACCCATCTGCTCATGATCTAGTTGCACCTTAATTTTAACATGAAGTGTTTTCAAATCCCTCTATGGCATTATCCCTTTTTGATTTCCTCCAGTCTCACAATTCTCCAAGATATCTGTAGTCATCTAATGCTGGTTCCTTGACCATTCCCAACTTTAATTGCTCCTACATTGTGGGCCTGGCCTTCAGCCGTGGGCCATAATCTCTGGAGTTCCCTTTATGCCCTCTACCTGTCTAGCTTGCATTCTTTATTTAAAGCGCTCCTATGAACCTAGCTCAGTGACCACTTTAGGGTCTTAGATCTAATATTTTACTGTACAGCGCAATCAGATCTTGTTCTATTATGTTGTTGTGATGTCTTTGGAATGTTTTATTGCATTAAAGCAGTGCTACAAATAAACATTGTTGATGATAACTTTGCATATTTTTCCAAGTAATTTTTTGAAATGAAAATCTATTAATCGGTTTCTTTTAAAGCAAATGAACTATAAGAAAATGCTTATTTAAAAATTTCCATTTGACAAATTTGGAAAACATACACTTACAGTTAAAAATGCTGTATGTCCAAATTGTGATGTTAACTATTCCAGTTACAAAGACATGGTCCTCAACATATTTCTAGATGACTGTTGCAATCAATATCAACAAACAGGCCCTCCCACAAAAAGGTAATGAGAGAATTGGAGGTTATTCTGATTAAAATGTTATTTTATGTTTCAATCTTTGTGCTTCTGTGAAAATTGGAGGAAGTAAAATACTGGACTGGAAGACAAAAGCAAAATACTGCAGATATGTGAAATACTGAATAACAGGTCAAGCAGTATTTATGAAAAGAAACAGAATTAATGTTTCAGTCAATGATACCCACACCAATGCATTAGATCTTGTGAAATAAGCTGATAAGTTGGATGCAGTAGAATGCAGCCTTCATCCACTATATCCAAATTCCTTACATAGATTTAACTGTAAGTATCTTCTTTAAACTGATTACAGCTTGAACATAAACAAAATGTTTATCACTAGGTATAAATAATGTAGGATAAATCATTGTTTTTCAAATTGCTAACCTCACTAATCACTAAAACGGCTGCTTTATTGACTGATTGTTTTCCCAGTACACGCATATTAGAACTGGCAACATTGTCATCTTGTTGCCTGTGATCCTGTAGATATTTTTGAAGACAGTTGTACTAAAAGCCAGTGACGCCTAGTTTGACAGAAGTAACACTTCATCTAGCTTGCCCAGTGCAAAGCACGCCTGTGATTGAGTCACAGAGGAGCACTGCTGTGTCTTGGAACAGGAAGGCAGAACTGGACACCTATGGAGAAAGGGAAAAGAATAAAGACTGCAGAAAGAAAGACCTCAACAACAATTATCCTTTAAGATATTTTATGAGGTCTGGAAATAGGCTTAACAAGAGCTGAAGTGGAAATCATGCTTTTGCTAACACAACTAAGATGTAGTGTATATAATATAGGGTATTACATTTAAGGGAAATCATGCATCAGAATATAACAATGTGCAGATTATAAACATGCTTTGGCATGTATACACTCATTGTGGGATCTTACTCAAAGTGAAGGAGGGTGGAGTACTGTAAGTAGTTACAGTAAGTTAGGATAAAGCTCACTTTGATTATGTGTTATGACTACTGTTAGTTCCAGTTGCGTTTTTGGTGGCAATTCAGTTGAAAGTTTTCAGGTTTCGGGGAAAGGATTTTTCATGCTTTATGTGTGGTCTGGGAAGTCAATGTAAAGTAATAGGCCTCCCTTGGCCAGTCTTTAAATCTAAGCACCAGTAATTGGACAGCAGTCCCTTCCTGATATCTTTCTCCAGAATGTAGTTTTGTCGCCAATGCTGGAGGCAGGATATTATTCCTTATCTGAAAGTGGGAAGTGTCTGGGATTTGCTGAAGTCTGTCCAAATTACCAACTGAAAAGCAGAACACTGAGCATGCTGGAAAACTGACTTAATTGCATGTCAAATAACACAAAAAAGATTAAACTCTGTTATATAATTTTACTATACTTAGAAACAAAACATGTATAACTTTCACACAAAAGGAATCTACTAGGTGTTAATTGTCTCCAAAAAGCAGCATGATTAATTCAATGATCAGCTTTAACTCTTGAGTAACTCTAATCCCTTTTATATTCTTAGTGCAAATGTATTATATCCATGCGGAGATTTCTCTCTAACAAATGCATGCCTCTAATTGGAGTCATATTAGGAGTGATTTAAAGCTGAAGTCAGGCATGTGAAAAGAATGGTACCCATTGCAGGTGAGTGCATGTGGAATAAGACTAGTGTGAAAAGTAGTAACTAAACACTTTTTAAAACTTCTGGGTGAAGGACCCATGTTTCAAATGACCCATTTTTCAAATAAATTGGTAATCATATGTTCCATGTTGTGTGTCATTTCACAGTTAGTATGTCAGTACATCTTGCAAAAGCATGTTTGTGATATCATCACTCTATGATAACATGTGACCTGTGGGTATAAAGGTCTGAAACTCCAATTTAGTTCAGGCCACTTGAAGACAGAGGTGTTTCTGTTTGTAAACAAATAGTCTAATACTTGCCCAGACACTGAAGTGCCTGTGAATTAATGTTTGTATATAACAGTGAACCGGAATAAATGTTTCCTTGGATTTTTCAATACCACATCTATTTCTTAAATTACAGGAGATAACATAAGCATTGCCACATTGAGTACACATACCATGCTAGAGGCAAAGCACACATTACTCTGCATCTGTATTATGGAATGATATAGATCGTTTGCATGTAAAGTATTTTAATATTGTCCTTAAGAAAACAGGGTTTTAATTAAAGATATTCATGAAATGGACCTGCCTTCTTAATCCAAAGTGCATGCTTGGTATAATGTTTGAAACTGATGCTCATAAATGATTGAAGGATATTTTATCCAATCCATGATTAATCTCTGAACAA
This sequence comes from Chiloscyllium punctatum, assembly GCF_047496795.1. Taxonomy (NCBI): domain Eukaryota; kingdom Metazoa; phylum Chordata; class Chondrichthyes; order Orectolobiformes; family Hemiscylliidae; genus Chiloscyllium; species Chiloscyllium punctatum. The sequence continues at coordinate 33,032,339 of NC_092775.1, forward strand.
CCAAAAAAGGATGGGATAATTTCATAGACTTTTAAAAGATGTAAACTAACAATTTGTAATAAATATACATATGTATAGGAGCATATATTTCAAAATAAATAAACATCATAGATATGTCCCCTCCAGAGGTAATTACATTAATTAAAATTTAAGCCCAGTTTTTTAAAAGCATAATTCTTTCCAATCATCTCCAGAAACCAAATGCTTGTGTTATATGATTAACATATTGAAGAATCAATAAATAGAGAATTTCTGTATCTATCACACGTTTTCTAACAATCCAGAGAAACGATGCTTATTGGAGTTAACTGGGCTGGGGGGAAGTTTATCATCAGCAAAAATGAAGGAAAGTCTTGTGAATCCTATAAGGCTACGCATATGCATTACTTATTAGTTGTAAGCACTGGAGATTTATTGCTGGTGGATAACAAATAAAAGGTTACACATATGCTTTGGTGATGGGAAAAAAAGCACTTCTGGATATAAAAAAATGGGAAAATCTTGCATAAATGTCATGCTTTCATGATGATCCATCTGACATCCCAAACCACTCAAGAGCAGGTGAATTACTATTTGCAATGTTGACACTGTCATACTGTAGAAAATTAACATGTAATTTATTGTTATTGAAGCAGGCTAAAATTAGAAATATTTTATTTCTCTTTGTTTCACAAACTTGTTATTGAGGCAATTTAGTTCTTAAAAATGCTTAGAAGTTTCTACAGACTCCCAGACATCCCTAGAGCTGAGTATGAAAATGACTAGTTTTTGAAGACTTTACAGCCAAATCAAGGGCCTTAGTTTTGAAACTGACTGCCCGACATCCGACATCTGCACTCACACTCCACATAATCTTCCTACACTAAAATTAGTGAATGAATTATTGTGGGGGGGGGGGTGTTCCTGCAAATATTCCAATCTGTGATCCCAGTGGAGTTCTACAGAAGCATACGTTCAGAAAATCAATCCTAGTTTCATAGAGATATTAACTGTAGCTGCGTGATTCCTGATCACATATTTCTTCAGGATGATACCAATATAGAATTTACATGAAAGGGGGAATCAGTTGTTATATTGTAAAAGAGTGAAAATGCATTGCTTATTGTATACTGTATTTTGACATCTAATAAAACCACCTATCATTCTCCAGCCAGGAATGTAGATAATTTCTTCCGTAGCTTTTGTCACTGCTGATTGAAAATCTACTACTGAGACATATGGAGGATGATTCACTGTTTAATTTTCCATCTCAGTGGAATTCACAGTTCTCTGCTGTTTGTTCCTGCAAAGATAGGATGGAGAGGCAATTGCCTGGATGATTAGTTGTTGCCCATTGATTCAGTATCATGCTTTGTTAGAGAACAGTTCTGTTGTTATAATAGCAGGAAGTACTTAATCTGACCTCTGAATCAAACAGAAAGGTGACAAATCATTTACAGTTCTGAAAGCACACAATTCTATAGTTCAAGTGATAGGTGTTTGACTTTAACAACTGACAATTTAATGTCCCAAGACTGCCAGTCACTTAAAATCATTTACCTGACTTGGGTAAGCTGAATGAGTTCTCAGTTTGGATTCTGTATGGAAGGAGATATTCACTCTTGGGGTTTCTCTCCATTGTTGACTATTAATGGAACAGGATTAATCATATTAATTGATTTTTTTAAATGAAGGATATACTGTCCTCCAGTTAGGAGACGTAATTGCTAGCAGAATCCAAAGATTAAAACTTGATGGAGGGAACTGCATGTAAAAGGTGAAGAATATATTGACAAAACAAAACATGATCACTAAGATAAGTAATTTTGGAACATTGTTTTTTAATTGCATGACATTAGCATTAATGATTATTTGACTGTTACTTAACTCCACAAATGACTAATATGAAATTCTGAAAATCAGGGTCAAGTCATCCAAGATATATTTGAGCTTTGCTAGCTATAGGATGTATTAACCAAATAATTAGTTATTATTTTAATTGTTTAATATTATTGTTTAATTATTAATTATATGCATTTTTTATTGTCATAACCTTCTCATTCCTAGACTCTTCCACAACAATAAACAACATTTCTACATCTCCCATCTCAAGTCTTCTAAAAACCTTCTATGCTGCAATAATTTTGCCACTTAGTTTTCATATTCCAATGAGTACAGGCCCGATCTACTCAGCATCTGTCTTATTGGGAAGATTGTTTGAATGATTAACAATGAGGAAAGAGGCTGCAGACTGCAGAAAGTTATGAATAGGCTGATTAGGGGAGCAGAAAAGCAGCAAGTGACATTCAGTGTGACGAAATGTAAGGTAATGCATTTCAAGAGGGCAAAGTAAGGGGTTACACAATAAATGATAGCACACCAAAAGTTAGGGGAACATAAGTACCTTGAAGTGCAAGTTCACAGATATTGGAAGTTGGCAGCACAGGTGGATAAAATAGTTAAGAGGAATAAGATGATTAAGAAACATTGCAGATACAATCCCTTACTAGCCAAGGCACAGAATATAAGCGTAGGGAAGTTAGACTGGAACTGCATAAAACATTAGTTAGCTGGTGTACAGTGTACATTTCTGGTCTCTGTGTTACAGGAAGGATGTGATCACTCTAGAGAGTGTACAGAGGAGATTTACAGGGGCATTGCCAGGAATTGAAAATTTAAGCTTTGTAGAAGGACTGAATAAGCTCAGTTTGTTTTCTTTGGAACAGAGGAGGCTGTATAGAATTATGAGGAGCCTAGATAGGATGGACCTATTTCCGTCAACAAAGAGGTTAATTATAAAGGCGTGTAAATTTAAAATAATTGGCAGAAAGATTCAAGGGAAGTTGATTTCACTCAGAACAGAGGGATGATTTTAATGCAGTGCATTCAAATGTGACACAGGCAGAAAGTTTCATTGCCTTTTTTAAAAATGACATGGAAATCCACTTGAAGTACAATAGTCTGCGGGACTACAGACAAATAGCTGAAAAATAAGAATAGGCTGCATCGGACTGAATAGGATTAGGACTGGCACAGACATCATGGGATGGATGGTCACCTTGTGCAATAATTATGTTGTGTTTCTACATTTCTAAAACACTGCAAAATGCAGGTAACACAAAGAGTTAACTATAGCAAACAATTTGTCTAGAGTATGAGTGCATTTTTAAGGCAGTGTGCCCTTGCTTTAGAAAAGGTTATTTCCTTTTGTGGGTCATGCTTCTCCAAATTTGCACTGATGCCAAATTTTCGATTTATGAGCCTTTCATTCAGTTTGAATTTCCAAACACAGAGCTAAATTGTAAACAACAGCAGTGAGATGGTTTGCAGCTGATGCACAATTCAGATGTGAATCCAAAGGGATATTTTACCATATTTGATTCTATAGAATCATACTTAAGATCAAATTTTTACTTAAGTTCTAACTGATGCCTAAAATGAATCTTTCTCTGCAAATTTTATTTTAAAAATTTACAAAGGTGATTATCAATGATAGCATAATAAACAAATCCTCCTATAAGGGTGAATAATTTCCAGGACCTGATCAGATGTATCCTAGAATTCTGAAGGAAGCTAGGAAACGATTGCTGGGCCCCTTACTGAGATATTTGTATCATCGATAGTCCCAGACGAGGTGCTGGAAGACTGGACGTTGACTAAGGTAGTGCCACTATTTAAGAAAGATGGTAAGGAAAAGCCATGGAAGTACAGACTGGAGACCCTGACATCAGGGTGGGCAAGTTGTTGGAGAGAATCCTGAAGGATTGGATTTACGTGTTTTTGGAAAGGCAAGGACTGATTAGAGATAGTTAACATGGCTTTGTCAATGGGAAATTGTGTCTCACTAACTTGATTGAGTTTTTCAAAGAAATAACAAAGAGTATTGATGAAGGCAGAGCAGTGGACCTGATCTATATGGACTTCAGTAAGGCATTTGGCAAGCGTCCTCATGATATACAGGTTAGTAAGGTTAGATCACATAGAATACAGGAAGAAATAGCCATATGTATACAAAACTGTCTCAAAGTTGGAAGATAGAGGGAGGGTTGCTTTTCAGACTGGAGGCCTGTGACCAAAGGTGTGCCACAAGGATTGGTGCTGGGTCCTTTTTGTAATTTATATAAAATGATTTGGATGTGAACATAGGAGGTAGGATTAGAAAGTTTGTGGATGACATCAAAATTGTAGGACAGTGAAGAGAGTTACCTCAGAGTACAATGGGATCTTGATCAGATGGGCCAATGGGCTGAAGAGTGGCAGATGGAGCTTAATTTAGATAAGTGTGAGGTGCTGCATTTTGGAAAGGAAAATCAGGGCCTTGTACACTTAATGGTAAGGTCCTGGTGAGTGTTGCTGTACAAAAAGACCTTGAAGTGCATGTTCATAGTTCCTTGAAAGTGGAGTCACAGTTGGACAGGATAGTGAAGAAGGCATTTGTTATGCTTGCCTTTATTGGTCAGTGCATTGAGTAGAAGAGTTGTGAGGTCATGTTGCAGCTGTACAGGACATTTTTGGAATACTGCTATCAATTCTCATCTCCGTCCTATAGGAAAGATGTTGTGAAACTTGAAAGGGTTCGGAAAAGATTTACAATGATGTTGCCAGAGTTGGAGGATTTGAGCTATAAGGAAAGGTTGAATAGGCTGGGGCTGTTTTCCCTGGAGCATCAAGGGTGACCTTATAGAGGTTTATAAATCATGAGGGGCATGGATTGGGTGGATAGCCAAGGTCTTTTCCCTGGGGCAGGGTAGTCCAAAACTTGATGATATTGGTTGAAGGTGAGAGGGGAAAGATTTAAAAGGGCCCTATGGGGAAACACAGAGGGTAATGCATGTATGGAATGAGCTGCCAGAGGAAGTGGTGGAGGCTGGTACAATCGCAACATTTAAAAGGCATCAGGGTGGGTATATGAATAGGGAGAGTTTAGAGGAATACAGGCCAAATACATGCAAATGGGACTGGATTAATTTAAGATAACTTGTCAGCATGGACACATTAGACTGAAAGGTCCGTTTTTTGTGCTGTACATCTCTATAATTCTATGACTAATTTACTTTACACAGTGAAGAAAACATCTTTTAGATTTAGCAAATAAATTAACATGATGACTTCATAAAATATTTTATCTCATATACAGGCAATTTTTAGCAGGTAGACATTTTCAAGACATAGATGCTCAAATGAAGTGGTGCAGAACAATAAATCAATATTTTCTGGATTTTCTCTTCCTCTCTTCTTCAGTATAAATGCACAAGTGTCAGCAACACTGGTACTCAAAAGTAAATAGTGTCAACTGTGGGGCATCACAACTAAGATGTCACTCAACATCCACAGATGCGCAATTGCAGGCGGCACTGGATAGATTTATTCATTGGAAATATGGCTGTGTAAACTTAAGTACCCAAAACCCACCCTGTTTGAGGTCAGCTGGTTCAGCACAACCTCAGTATCTGCATTTGCTAAACTGTCTACATGCTGCATTTCTTGATTGAACTATTGGGAGAATTCTTTAGAATTTTATAGGAAATTTGTATAAATTCTGCAAGATTTAACTGAGCAATGATACCATCTGTGAAAATCCAATTGTGATCTAAGTTTGTAATTTAAAATATCATTGATCAAAAAAAGACAAACAGCAATGTGAATTATCCTATTTAGATTATAGTCCGTTCATGAAATAAAATATATTTTTAAAATTAAGTTTTGATGATGAAGAGAATGCAAGAGGATGAAATGTGTTCAAGGTTGGCTTATCTGCACTCATAACCAAGATTAGTGCTGTACAGGAGGATTTGGAGTTCCGTGAAGATTATCATTGCACAAACTAACCCTGATCCTACATGCATAATCCTCTTCTTCTAAATCCCTGTGTATAGGTTTTTAAAAATATCCTTATGCTAGCAATAAAAGAAATGCAAAAAAACACCTTGTGTGAAGAGTTGATTGTTTCTCCACAGAAGCTACAAAAGATCCCTGAATCTTAGATTTTATATGGTATTTAGTTTAGACAGAAAGTAATTGTTATGAATTACTAAGCATGTCAGCTTAAAATAATGTTGAGAGTTACAAGTATATCAATGCTTAATATATTTGTTTTAAATTTCGCTGGTCACTATCTGAGTAAAGATGTTTAACTCATTTTAAATAAATGGGTTTAACCCCCTATTAAGAACATTGTGGGAGAGATTCCAAACTATCAAACTGAGTCAAATTGTATTCAAACAGATTTTCATGCAGTGAATGTGCTGTCAGCGGTAGCGTCCTAGCTAGGCATGACGTCAGCTGTTCAGTTTCACAGTTTGAAGACTTTCCAGCTTGTCAGTTTCACTGAAGAAGGATACCCAGTTCACTCTCACTCTCATCACAGCTCAGGTAACATGGACTTGGATGGGATCAGACCAGGTTCCACTCTCCAAAACCTAACTCCCTTTGATAGTTTAAATTTTGACTTTTCAGATTGCATGTTATGAATTCCTGAGAATAATATTAGGGCCACAATATTAGAATACAATAAGGAATATTTATGGGAGAAATTTATCAAGATTGACAATATTAAACAGGTACTGCTAGAATTTCAGATACAATTTTGCTGTTGTTCAGAACTGGTGAAGTGTCGGACATAGTTCAGAAAATACATGCAATTATCAAAGGAAAGATGATTTGCAAGTGGTCTTATATTTATGGGGCATATATAATTGTACTTTTAAATTATATGCTTGAATGTAAATTACATACAAAGTTGGAAACTGTAATTCCTTCCTTCCTGTGGCTTTTTAAAATCAGTATCTGGTGACATTGAAACTCCTACTGACGGAGATCGTATAAAATTAAAAATTAAGAAGCATTGGACAAAGATAGTGAATAATAGAATCACAGATTTGTTACTATGCAGAATTCCTAGGTGCCAAGAGATCCCGCTGTTCTAGTGCATGAGTCACGAAACGTTAGTGTGCAGATATAGCAAGTGATTAAGAAGGCTATTGGAATGTTACCCTTTATTATGAGAGGAATTGATCATAAAAGTAGGAATGTTATTCTTCACTTAAAAAGAGCATTGGCCAGACCAAATTTCAAATACCTTGAGCAGTACCATCAGTATCATTTTTAAGGAAGAATGCATTGGAGTCTGTTCAAAGGAAGTTTTCTAGATCGATACCTGAAATGCATGAATTGGCTTTTCTAAAGATTGGGTAGGTTGAGCTTATTTTTATAAGAGTTTAGAAGAATGAGGGATGACTTATTGAAGTTCATAAGATCTTGACTGATCTTGACAAAGTGATTGTGGAAACCTTTGGGTGAATCCAGAACTAGGAGACAGTGTTTTAAAATTAGAGGTTGCCTTTTTAGGGTAGAGATGAGGAGATTTCTTTCCTCTGAGGATTGTGTGACTCTGGGGCTCCATCTCCCAGAAGATGGGAGGGTCATCAAATATTTATAAAGTAAGGAGATGGATCCTCATATATGGGAGAAATTTATCAAGATTGACAATATTAAACAGGTACTGCTAGAATTTCAGATACAATTTTGCTGTTGTTCAGAACTGGTGAAGTGTCGGACATAGTTCAGAAAATACATGCAATTATCAAAGGAAAGATGATTTGCAAGTGGTCCTGTATTTATGGGGCATATATAATTGTACTTTTAAATTATATGCTTGAATGTAAATTACATACAAAGTTGGAAACTGTAACTGGAATCAAAGGTTATCAGGGATAGATGGGAATGTGGAATTTAGAACGCAAACAGATCAGTCATGAGCTTATTGAATGATGGAGCAGATTTGAAGGGTCAAATAGCCTATCACTGCTCCTATATTTTTCCATGCACCGTTTAGTTTCTACTATCTCTCCTATTCTTTCCACCAAAACATATCCACACATTTCTCTACATGGATTGTTATCTGCAAACTACCTGACCACGCAATGTCCTTTTGAAATTCTACACTGTCCTCTTCCACAAACTTTCAGAATGTTCCCTGCATTCCAAGGACACAGCTGCTAGATTAGGTCTGTAGCAAGTGGTAAAGGAACCAACAAAAGGGAAAAACATACTTGACCTTGTCCTTACCAGTCTGCCGCTGTAGATATATCTGTCTATGAGGGTATTAATAAGGGTGACAACTGCACAGTCCTATTCGAGATGATGACCTGCCTTCACATTGTGTGGCACTCTCATCATGCTAAATGGACAGACTTCGAACAGGTATAGCAACTTAGGTTTGGGTATTCATGAGGCACTGTGAGCCATCAGCAGCAGCAAAATTGTACTCTAGCCCAATCTGCAACCTCAATATCTGGTATATTCCCCACTCCACCATTACCATCAAGCCAGGGTTTCAACTCAAGTTTAATGAAGAAGTGAAGTGAGACGTACCTGGAACAGCACTGGACTTACCTAAAAATGGTAAGTCAACCTGGTGACAAATTGTGTGTAAACATCATAAGCAGCAAGTAATACACAGAATTAATAATTCCACAACCAATTGAGCAGCCCTAAACACTGCAGTCCTTCCAAATCCTTGTGAATGTTGGTGGACAATTAAACAACTCACTGAAGGAATGCATCAGTGCAAAAGATAAGGCTGAAGCATTTGCTTGCCACCATCTTCTCAAGGGCAACTAGGGACAAGCAATATAATCACCAATCAAGTCTGTGATGCCCACATTTCATAAGCAGAAAAGAAAACTTCATTTGGACATGCCGAGTAGAAAGTCCATCATGGTCTTCCTTTGTAAGTCCCCAGCATTACAGATGCCAATCTTCAGCCAATTCAATTCACCCATATGCCATCATGACTGGTGGCCCTGAGTACTGCAAAGACTGTGAGTCCTGACGATATTCTGGCAATAGTACTGACACCATCTTACCATATGCAGTTTGTGGGACTAGCCACCATGCAACTGATATCCCAGAATTCACCAGCTTGCCTTGAACTTATGCCATCTTTAAAAGGCCACTGTTTACCAAGACAAGAACTGTCAATCCAGAGCTGGCTATGCAGTTCTTGGTGTTTGCCTTGAACAAGGTGTACAGGAGGAAATGTTTTGTGGTTAGGAACATGTAGGTCCTGCTGGATGAGGTGGTGCAGAGAGGGGGCATCCTCCTACCCCAGGACCAGAAGTGGAGGCAAAAACACCAGACCATGCCAGCCAGGTCTCAGGTTGGCACTTGGGTTAAAGCACTTAAAAGGGACCTGAGGGACAACTTTTTCACACAGAGGGTGGTGCTTGTGTGGAATGAGCTGCCAAAAGAAGTGGTGAAGGTTGGTGCAATTACAACATTTAAAAGGTATCAGGATGGGTATATGAATAAGAAGGGTTTAGAGGGATATGGGTCAAGTGCTGGCAAATGGAACAAGATTAGTTTAGGATATTTGGTCAGCATGGACAAGTTGGACAGAAGGGTCTGTTTCTGTGTGGTACATTTCTATGACTCTATGACTTGCAGCTGACTGGAAGAATGCTGAGCAATGAAGGAAGAAGATCAATGCCCTTCTCCATTCCACCCCCGTAAGATTTCTGCAACATCAGACTCACTCTGTTTCTGCTATTTTACCAACCTCTCACCGAGGGTCTTTCGCAACCTGCAACACCCTCCCTACTCGCCTTCACCTAGCTCAACCCCAACACCACTAACTCACTCACTTGGGACACCTCTCACCTGCACCAATAGTAATAGTTTGCCACAGTGTTTCATATTTCTTAATGCTTACCTCTTTCTCATTCCAGGAAGAAAACAGCCCATAATAGTGTTGAAAAAGTAAAGACAGGTGGTTTGCTGCCTTTCATTTGGTTCCTCACCTTGTATCAGATTAGGATCCTAATGTAAATATCGTGCCATCTGATTGAAATATTTTCAATTCTCTTTCACTCCAACTTCACCAATTTCTTACAATTTTCGATTCCAGTGTGAGATATCTCTCCCTGTATTTTGTGCACCCTGGTGTTGTTTGCATTCTCTACTGGTTCACACACCCCTGTAAGGTTAGTTTAAAACTTCCCGACATCAATTGTAAAATGCTCGCAAGGAATTCCTGCCCCCGTATGATTTTTCCTGACATGCATAATCCATTTTATCTTTCTTTTCTGCACTCATTTTTATGTGATAATAATCGAAATCCAGAGACTGCTAGAGCTACCGTTTTGTTGATTTTCTGCCTAGTTCCCTAAATTCAGATTGCAGAACCACAATCCCCTTGCTACCTATATTGTTGGTAATAACCTGGACTATGACACTTTGCTGATCATATTACAACGCATTTTATAATGTTAGTAATAATTTATGACAGAATCTGTGCAGAATTTACTCAGCACAAAAACTCCAGAGTGTAAAATTTTAAATGAAAAAATTGATAGATTGAATATTTACTGTTTTTATTATTACTATATATTTAGTTACGTTTTACTTGACATCTTTGATGTAAGTTGCAAGTCTGTTGTCATTTAAATTATTCAGTGACAGGAGATATTAGCCTGTTAGAGGTCATAATATATTTTTCTTTCAATTTACATTTTATTTAGTCTTTCGATCACAGAGTCTTTTCAAAAATATATCTCCATAAAGTGTTTATTGCTGATTAAAATCAACTTCAAACATCGCTGATATGAACATCTCCCTGATCAAAGCAAAGCATTCGAATGTAATAAATAATTTTCATTGCAAGAAAATTCCTGGTCTAACCAAAACATGTGGGAAGCTTGAAATCTTTGCAGTTGCTCACTTTGAATCATTTTCCCAAAACTAATATTATGTGGCAACAATGGTGCATCCACCTATTATTTACAGAATATATCAACCTGTTAATAGTTAGTATCATTGATATTTCACAAGGCTAAAATCAATTTGCACTGTCAGCTTCTGAGAAATCATTAAAATCATTAATAGTTTTTGAGAAAGACAAACTTGTGATGGTTAGGGTAATGCTAACTTAATTAGTAAATAACAATCTCATGTTTGAATATCCTGAATAAAATCTTAACTTTTTGAAAACCAATTATATTCATAAATTGTCAAGCAATTCTGAATTAAAAAAAGACGTACAAATGATGTCAAAGCTGTATTATGTACGGCAGTATAGTGGTCCTGATTTTATTTCTTGCTGGAGAATCACTACCATTGTCAAATTTAGATCTGTCTTTAATTGAGAGAGGCTCAACATCAATCAATGCCTTTTTTAAAATTCAAACATTCTTTTATTAGTCTCTGACTAGTTCTGTTGGTTTTTAAAAATGTTTCTGTTTAAAAAGGACTCCCGTTGACATTATCAAGGATATTGAACCTGGCATGTGAAACTGTTAAATGATCATCAGCAGAAATGAATTTGTCAACTAAGGCTTTTCCCATCATACCAATTCAGCTGGGTATGTTGTTTCAGCTTTCTTGCATTGTCATGCTTTATAACACCTTATAGAATACCTTTTAGCGTGAACACAGGCCATTTGGCCCAACATGTCCACACTGACCTTCTGAAGAGTAACCGATCCAGACCCCTAACTAATGCATCTAACCTACACATCCCTGAACACTATGGCCAATTTACCTTACCTGCACATTGTTGGACTGTGGGAAGAAACCAGAGCACCCGATGGAAACCCACACAGACATGAGGAGAATGTGCAAACTCCACAGAGACAGAAATTGAACCTGGGTCCCTGGCGCTGTGAGGCAGCAGTGCTAACTACTCAGCCACTGTGCCATTTTCTGCTAATATTATCAGATTTCCCTGCTCAGACGTAAATATTTTCCATGATTCAACAGAAAAAGGGAAAGAAAAATCAGAAAAACAAATATTGTAAAAGATGGTAAATTCAAACATTCACTCAAAGGACATGGGGGAGGATATGAAGAAAACACCAAAGAATATGAAAATGCCTCACTATTATGGAAAAAAAATCAAATAGAATTTTGATTGAATAAATCATTTACTGATCCTATACTTCCAATAGCACATGATGCTGCAACACAGTAGCGTGTTTTGTCACCTGTACCCACTTTGAGACTATATCCAGGTTGAGGGCATTGATGATTGTTGGATGAACAATTAATTAACTGTTCAATCCAAAAAACTGGACATCGAGAGACACCAGTCATCTGGAGTTCTCTTGAACCGGTCAAGCAACCCACAGACACAGTACTTGGGGCACTGCAATGCATTGTGAAATTGTACATATAATGACCTTTATGGCAACAAAAGTGGTTTTGTTTCTACTGAAGATAACATGAATGGCTTTTTACAGTTTCAGTGGTTAGACTGAACCAGAGAGAGAGACACACACAAGACAAAGGATTGAGGAAGAAAATATGGCTAATGACATATGAATTAATCTTTAAAAATCAAAGCCTTTCACACTGGTAGTAAGTTGTCTACAACCTTTGCTTTGTTTGTATGTCTTTTAATTTTGAGGGGATATCAGTTTTTCTATTCTGAACAATTTGTAAATAATAAGCAATTTCCCCAGTCTGGATTTGTTAGTACGGTTAATTTTGGTTCACCTGCAATTAGCTGTGTCATCAACATCAACAGTCTTTTGGAATATTGGGAATTACAGCACTTGGATGAATACAACTATTTCTGCTCATGCTTTCTAGTGGACCACTGTTTAGTCTCAGGTATTTATTTATAACCGGTTCACATATTTGTGGTTAGGCAATCTAACATTATTCGCTAATCGAGAAAATTCTGAAATCTTGAAATGCTTTGGTCTCAAACATCCCAGACGGGAATGGTTACAGTATATTAAGATTCTTACTGTGACAGCAAATACGATCAGCCTACTTCAGAACATACTATGGCCATTGCTGTTTACACTGCTAAACATTCATAGTTAATGAGGCATGTAGTTTAGACCTCACAAGGATGTGAAACAGTGAACATATCACTTGACTCAGACTTTTAACCAAGCATTTTCCCAAACAAGCATTTTTACATGCAGTGTTAAAATTTCCTTTAGTTTCAAAGTATAGTAAGGATTTGCAAGCAGGAACATTAAGCACATTGCAAAATCAAATGATTCCAATAAATAATAATTAAGTTGAATGACTATATGATTTTCATTTTTAAATATCTTTCTATTGCCATGAGGTTTTATTGCTTTAAAATATTTTTGTGCTGTTCAAGTTGTTTGCTTAGATGGATTTGATTAGACTTCCAAATCTCTGAAGTAACTCAATTACAGGAGAAAAAAATCTGTTCAGTTATTTTGTTAGTTCAACTCTTGAGTTAGTTCAGATTATTTTGTAATGTAAGGGATGATAATTACATCAAAGTCAGTTTTTTCTGTTAACAGCATCAATACCAACCAGTTCTACAAATGTGTTTAATTTCAACCACAAATGCCAGAAACTCCAGGCTAGTCCAGTAATTTAAGGTGGGCAACTTATTGTATATACTTGGCAGTTTATGCACTACCATACTAAAATAAAGTTTGATATTTAGAGTAATATAAGTTTTCGTACATCCAAACATATGTTCTTAGTGCAGCATTAATCCCAAAAGCTAAAATGAGCAGTTTTAAAAATTACTTACCTTTTTTTTCTGAAACTGAGTTCCTTTTGTATATTCTGCAAATGAAAAGGACACAAATGAAAACTGGCCTCAGACTGGCTGCAGACTTGCTCCAAAGGCTAGTTTTCTAACTAATGAAAGTTGAAAGTTAGGAAAATTCATGTGGTTTAGACCTGCGTGCATCAAAATATAAGAATACTTCTTAAGAGTTCTTGAATTCTCATTGGAAAGAAAGATAGTGCATCCAAAATTGGAGCTCTTTGGATGACTATCAGAGATTAAAATGAAGCAGGTAGTGGAGGTTTATGATAAATCAGGCTCTTAAAGCTGAATAACAAAAGATAACTGAAAAGTGAAGCAAGAGGGGAAAATAGATTAGCTGAGTTATAAAATGCAAGGTGGGAAAATATACTGCAAGTAACCTTGATGGTTTTTCAGTAATCCTTTTTAATTCAGTCGCGTTACACTGTGAGATAGACAAAGGAGACAAGAATCGGGGGAATGTCCATCTCATTGTTGAATACTTTATGAAGGAAAAATAGTATTTATCAGACTCTATTATTTTACTTTAGTTAAACACCATCAAACTCTATCAGTAAGGCTGGGACAGGCTGTTCCTCCATCTTTGATAGTTGGCTAATGTTTCAGGATCTGCAGTCATTGATGTAGTCTTCCCCACTTGTCTAGGGTTGGTTCTGTTTTTCAGGGCATCTCACTGAGCTGGTCTCTCTAGATCTGCTCACCACAAGGTACAAGGAGCTGGAGAGTGCTGTGCAGCTCGGCTGCCATTCAAAGGTGCTGTCTGGGGATGCTGTTAAAGAAGAAACAAAGGCAGAGCCAGATGGGACTCCAGGTTGCCCCATTTGTTCCCTTTTCACTTCCTTCTCGAGGATTCTGTGGTCTGTGTCCAAAATTAGTGTTGGACAGTGCCAGGAAGATCCAATGAGGTGACTAGTCTATATTAGGAGGTTGGAGAAGATGGTTTGGAATCTTCAGCTATCAAGTGCTGACCGTGTCACACAATGCCTCTGGCCTCCTACTAAGCAGGGTGCCATCAAGTCTGCGTAGCATTCTTCTCACAAAGCATGTTCAACACATACTTTACCCAGAACAATTCACCGCTCAGCGAATAACTGCAGCTAGACCAGTATTTCTTGTGCCTGTGCCACCTTTAAAAGACCACTTTGTACTCAGACAAATGCTGGCAAGTTAGTATTGCCCTTCATGGGCAAGGTAATGGCAAAGCAGCTACACCACTATGGTACATATCTTGCATGGGTGGCACTTCTTCTTACATAGAATCCCATTCTCTCAAACTAAGCATCGTTTGGCCACCAGCCCACCCAGTTAACTTGTTCTTAGTTACATCCCATTCAAACACAGTCTCCAAATCTCTACTACTCTGTTCATAAAAAGTGAATACAAATAAAACCTAAAAAAGCTGAAATTCATCCCCAGAATGCCAAACAAATAGTGGCATCATAACCAAAGACTTTTCTACTTTCCATGATGGTCTGCTGTACCCAACTCTCATCTACTGGAACTGGGAGTCAGTAGGGTCCTGTTGATCTTGTAGCATCCAAATGCAGTTGAGCTCTGGCATGCACAAGGAGATTTTCTTCCTCCCTAATGAGCTCATTGTCCCCCTCAGGAGCCTACTCCCATTCCCCTTGCTCCTCAGCATCACCTCATTGCCTGTTCCAATTGAGCAGAACTCAGTACACCAGGAAGATGGGACTCGCACTGTCTAAAATATATTGTAGCACCCCCCCCCCCCCCCCCCTTCAAACAGCATTCAGCTGCGGAATCGCATCTTCAGAAGCCCTATCTCTGCCATGGCCCTGCTTGCATATGCATCAAATTGGTGACGGTACTACACCAGTTGAAAAACTAAAATGGATTGCCTGCTGAGTTCTGATCCCCTTCCCATCCCAAACCCACGTCTACTTTGAGACCTATTGTTGAATTCAGTACAGTCCATAAACATATTTACATCACATATGATGCAGCAATATTCCCTTTTCCCACAGCACCCTTGGAACTATGACAAGTGATAGAATATTTCTGGCCTGCTTTCATCCACTTTTAAGTTATTGCATCACTGAGTTGACAATGTTAGATTTGCAAGCACCAATGGTATGTTGCAATTTGCCTTTGAAGTCTAAGAATTTTGACTCCACGTGCATTGCAAATGGATGAAGGAATGATAGATAGTAAATTAAATGTAACTGGAGTTTTTAGGATGAGGGAAATTGATACCAAGGAGGTATTTGATAACCTGTTGATATTGACAGTTGAAAAGATATCCAGACTGGATGAAATAGATCTGAGGAAAGTGAAACTGGAAATTGCAAAGGCACAGGCTCTAGATTCAGGGGTGATGCTGGAAGACTGGAGAATTACAAATACTAGGCATTTATACAAAAAAGGGTATAAACGTCATCCCAACAATTACAGACCTTCCAGTGTAACTTCTATGGTGGGAAACTTTGAGAAACAATTATGCTTGATAACATTAGTAATGACATGAAAAAAATCTGGAAGCGTCAGCATTGATTTGTTGAGGAAAAATCGCATCTAACTAATTTGCTGGAGTTTATTAAAGAGGTAACAGAGAGAGTTGATGGGGGCGGGGGGGAGGCTCTGGATGTTATTTACATGGACTTCTAAAAGGATGTTGATACAGTGTCACACAACAACTAGTGAAAAAAGTTATAAATCGTGAAATAAAAAGGACAGTAGCAATGTGAATACAAATTGTTTGTGAGATAAGAAGCAGGAAGTAATAGTTAAAGAGTACTTTTCAAGCTAGACAAAGGTTTGTTGTGGAGTAGCCCAGTGGTCAGTATTGTGACATTTTCTTTTGTCCGTACATATAAATGATCCCACTCTTAGTGTACTGGGGACAATTACAACATTTTCAAAATTTGTGAGAATTGTAAACTGTGAAGAAGACAATGTAAAATTTCAAAAAGGACAGGTGGCAAGTTAAGATCAGTACAGAAAAGTGTGAAGCACTTTAGTACAAAGAACACGGAGATACAATATAGGAAGAATGGTTATTAAGCTTGCAATTGACACCAAAATAGGTGGTGCAGTGGACAGTGAAGACAATTATCTCAGAGTACAGCCGGACCTTGATCAGATGGGCCAACGAGTTGTGGAATGGCAGATGGAGTTTAATTTAGATAAATGTGAGGTGTTGTATTTAGGTAAGGCAAACCAGAGCAAGGCTTAAAGAATTAATAGTGGGGCTCTGGGGAGTGTTGCCAAGCAAAGAGACCTAGGAGCGCAGGTGCACAGTTTCTTGAAAGTGGAGTCGAGGATAGACAGGATGGTGAAGAAGGCATTTGTCTTTCATTGGCCAGAACTTTGAACCTTGGGACATCATGTTGTGGCTGTACAGGACATTGGTGAGGCCATTCTTAGAATAATGTGTACAATTCTGGTCACCCTTCTATTGGAAGGCTGTTAAACTTAAGAGGGTGCTGAAAAGAATGACAAGGGTGATTGTAATGAGGTCAGCCAGGTGGAGCTCACAGAATATGAGTTCCCTGATTGGAGCTGTTCATCTGGTCCAATCAAGGAGCTCTGGCTGACAGGAGTGTCAGACATTGTGACTCTCTGAGAGCTGGCTCAGAGGGAGCTGGATCAGTGTCAAGGACTATACATGTGTAAATAAAAGGTGATGGTGATGTGACACCATCCTCTGTGGAGTTATTTCAAATGTTGCTGGGACTGGAGGGTTTGAGTTACAGGGAGAAGCTAAATAGGCTGGAGCTTTGTGCCCTGCAGTGAGGGAGGCTAAGGGGCAATCTTATAGAGGTTTACAAAATCATGAGGAGCATGGATAGGGCAAATAGCCAAGGTCTTTTTCTCACGATGGTGGATTCCAAAACTAGAGGGCATAGGTTTAAGGTGAGAGGGGAAATCTTTGTAAAGGACCTAAGTCATGCAGATATGTATATGGAACCTGCTGCCAGATGATGTAGTGGAGACATGTATAACTGCAACATTTAAGAGGTATCTGGATGGGTATATGAATAGAGTTTAGATGGATATAGGCCAAATGCTGGCAAACTGGATTTGGTCAAATTGAGATACCTGGTCGACAGGGACAAGTTGGACTGAAAGGTCTGTTTCCGTACTGTATGACTCTATGACTGTCCTATCCTAAAGGTATTCAGGAGCAGAGAGACCTATGCATATATGTACATAAGTCATTAAACATGGCAGGAAAGATAGAAAAAGCTGTTAATAAAATATACAGTATCTAAGCTTCAAAAAAAGAGCATGGAGTATAAAAGCAGGAAGATTAGGATGAATCTATATAAGTCTCCAAATGAACCTCACCTACTTTGTACAGTTCTGGGTGTCACATTATGGAAAGGATGGGAATACATTGGAGAGAGTGCAGCAGAAGTTTAAGATAATCATTCCAGCTATGAAATACTTCAGTTATGAGAAAAAAAAAGAAAGGTTGTGACTATTTTCCTTGAAAAGAAGACTAAGTGAAAATCTGATAGAAGATTTCAAAATCATGAAGGATCTGGACAAAGTGGGGTGAGAGAAATTGTTCCAACTCATAAATAGATTGAGAACTAATCAGAACAGTTTTAAAATGTTTTGTCAATGAAGCAAATGTGAGGTGAGGATTCTTTTTCACAAAGCAAACAAATAGGGTTTGGAATAGATTGCCTTGATATGCAGTGGAGGCAGGTTCAGTTGTGGCATTCAAGGTAAAAGGTGACTACTTAAATAGAAACTATGTGCAGGATTATTGGGGAAAGACAACAGATTGGCACTAAGTTAAAAAAAAATCAGGGCTAGTGCAAACATAATGGGCCAATTGGCCTGCCTCTGCATCATAACAATTCTATACTGTGAATATAGTCTGGATGCATTGACTGAAATAGTGGTGGAGGCTGATACAATAATAATTTTTGAAATGATTGAATATTCAAAGTGAAAAAATTTGCAAGCTGATTGAAATGGAGCTAATAAATGGGGACTAATTGGATAATGCATGTGCTTTCAAGCTGTTAAAAAGACACAATGGGCCAAATGGCCTTCTTTAACACTGCGTTATTCAATGATTCTATCATAATATCTGTCCTTTAAGAGTAATTTATCTCTGTATAATTTGAATTTAGTGTCCTATTCCATGATGTAATGTATTAAATCCAATATGAGATCATTTGTTTCAATTTACATGATTTAATTTACATGATTTAATCACCATTCCCTCCGTGACTCTCCTGTCAAGTCCATGCCCCCACCACCAACCCACCCTCCCCTCCTGGCACCTTCCCCTGCCACTGCAAGAATTGCAAAACCTGTGACCACACCTCACCGATTACCTCCATCAAACACACCAAAGAAGCCTGCCACATCTGTCAGAGTTTACCTGCACTTCCACACACATGTCATTTACTGTATCCGTTGCTCCCAATGTGGTCTCCTCTACACTGGGGAGACAGGACCCTCCAACCACATGGGATTAATATGGATTTCACCAGTGTCCTTGTTTCCCCTCCCCCCACACTATCCCAGATCCAACCTTCCAACTCAGCACCGCCCTCTTGATCTGTCCTACCTGTCCATCTTCCTCCCCACCTATCCGCTCCAATCGCCTCTCCGACCTATCATCTTCTCCCCACCTTCATCAACCTATTGCATTCTCAGCTACCTCCCCCCCCCCAGCCCCACCCTCCTCCTATTTATCTCTCAGCTCCCCCAGTCCATAAGCCTCATTCCTGAGGAAGAGCTTATGCTTGAAACGTCGATTCTCCTGTTCCTCAGATGCTGCCTGACCTGCTGTGCTTTTCCAGCACCACACTCTCAACTCTGATCTCCAGCATCTGCAGTCCTCACTTTCTTCCAGTGTTTTCATTGTTGACCCTCTCAGAAAAATCAATGCTTTGGCAATAGGATAACATCTCACATAACCCATTATTTGCAAAATTTTATGCTGAATTGGGCTTATCAGAACAGTACTATAGGACCAATGCAGGAGATCATAGGCAATGGGATGTGGTTTCACAACTTGATTGGATCTCCAATTTCAGTTAACCTGTTGTCAGCACATAATTTAGCATCTTTGTAGGAACATAGGAAGAATAGAGGGGAGACAATGAATGTACCTCTTAGTATTGGTAATGCCATCTCAGTTCCTCAATTACCTACTTCTTTACTACATACCAAACTAAATGTCATCCAATAAGTGCCAAATATTAATAGTGAGAATATGAATTTCCACCTGGATTAATTTAGTTTAGTTGTAATTGTTTCCCAATCCAATTTTCCCAGCTTTACTTGAAAGTGTTGATAGTTTCTCAAATGTGGACCAGTAGTCCTCAGTGTCTATTACAACGAATTGGTACTCCTGTGACTCTTCACAACGATCTGAACTATGTTTCAATCTTAATGTTTCCAGTGCAGTGGCACTTCTTCACTGGACCCAAAACATTAACTCTGCTTTCCCTCCACAGATACTGCCAGACCTGCTGAGTTTCCCCAGCAATTCCTGTTTTTGTTTCGGATTTCCAGCATCCACAGTTCTTTGGGCTCCTTGCATGCTCCATTCTTACTCCCCCTAGCATCAAGTGTGCATTTTCAATATGAATCACAAGATAACAATCAGAAGTGAGAACAATAGTTATTTACTTCTCACTTTAGCCTAAAGATATTTGACCTAAATGTTGCCCTGACTGGGGTAAGCTGACTCAAAGCTGGAATCTGGAATCTGGAATCATCTGATATCGATGTTGCAATACAGTATTGGATAAAGCCTTTATATAATAAACTGGTGGAGGAGATTTAAATGTGATATTTTGCATTAAGGCAAATCTTGCTTAAAATAGAGAAAACTGTGATGATCATTCATGTGATATCCACTATATCAACAGACAGCATTTTGAAGTCAGTATCTGCTAGTCCAAATAATTAAGATCAATGCCACAGCCAGATAATAGGACAGAAAACAATTGAGTTGCTTAAGGGAACAAGCAGCCTCAGCAGATGAAATGCCCACAATTCAATGCGCAAGAGAGTTGATCTTATCAAATTGCAGAGAAAAACAGCACGCACATTTAATTTGAAATACTATATTATAGGTCTGTGTTGTGCTGGTGAAATAAAAATTCAGATAGCCATGAACATTACTTTGCAGTTTTTATTCTTTTGACGATTGTCGTTCTAAGAATAAAGGACAAAATGAGGGGAAGTTAGGCAAAGGAATGAAAAAAAAGGCAATTATACAGCAGGGGAATGAAGAAGTGAAAATAATCTACAGTCTAAGGCTGTGACTGTGAAGGAAATTAATGAATGGCCTGGATGTGCATATGACTGTGTGCAGTTTTGGTGAAAATTAGCGCTGTTGTCAGTTCCAAACCTTAGTGCTTTTTTTAAACTTCAATCTGTGGCTTCAAGCATGAAACCATACTGTGGGCAGGAATTCCTGTAATTACTGTGTGAGAGCAGAAATTCTGCCCACAGCAGAGTGACACCCACTAGAGCAACAGCAAAATCAGTATCACAAAAATGTTGGAAATGATACTGAGGGAGTAGGGAAGAAGGGAAGCATTAATTGAAAGGATAGTGGGAAAAGTGTTAGTATTAACGGGCAGGTAAGAGAAAGGAATGACAGCACTAATTGGGGAAGAATTGCGAAAGAAGATAGTCTCTTTGAACTGAATTATGGGGGAAGAAATGTTTATCATCTTGCAGGAGGAAATCGTCTTCACGTTGTGAAAATTAGTAATAATTTATTGCATTTGGTAACAGGGCACCCATTGCATATCATCTGTATCCTGTAGTTCCATTGTAAGAAATATAAAGTGTTAAATATAGAAAGGAAATGAACATTCTATATTCCCTGAATAGTGAAATAATTAAAGACAAAGTTAAAGAGACCTATTGAGCATAGTAAATTCCATGCAAAACATGGCCAACTAAAGCAGAGTAACAATTATCAAAGAAAGTAGGATGTTGAACTGTAGCATTATAATGATTGAATATTAGTCAGAGGAGGTAATGATAAAATTCTGCATGCCCTAGTCAAACTTTGAATACTGCATCCATTTCTGGTCACCAAGAAACATTGGAAGAAATATAGAGAACATAGATATTCACTGTCATGGATCTCAGCAATGAGAGAAATCTAGTGAGATATTAAGTTAATAACTTGTTAATTGATTTTCAATTAATTATATTAATGTGTACTTGGAACATAATTTTCAAATGTTTAGACAATAACCTTGGTTTTCATTTGTAGCAAACGATGTAAGCCATCATATTAGGTTAGAGTTAGTATGATATCTATTTACATTATTAATCAAAAACAGAAATAGCAATATAACTATCATCGTTCTCAAAAATCATCCAACAGTAATACCTGAAAACTATGCTTATATATTCCTTTATCTGAGTTTTATTATTCCCCTGCACACCAGACACAGAGGCAAAATAATATTTCCTCATAAAGGGAGGTGAACTGGCTCAAGCCTCTCCCATTCAGTGTCATGCTGGCTTCAATATATAATAAGAGACATAATCATACTGGGATAGCCTGCCGTCTGATTTCACTGAGCCCAAACTTCTCTGAGCTGCTGGGAAAGTAGGGCTGTCTTGCAGACATTACCTCTTTCAAATGAAAAGTTAAAACATTGATTGTATTCTTGTTGTCCCAGATGAGTATTGAACATCTCTCTGCACTTTTTCAGGAACAAAAGAGGAGTTCTTCCAATATTTTAGCTAATATTAATCTTTGAAGATAAATTATTATCTGAACTCACACACCTCCCCAATCACCCTCGGCCTCATCTACCCTCAATCGCTCCCAACCATAGCCCCCATAATCCTTAGTGTCACATACCCTCTAATCACCCTCAGCCTTACTGGCGATTGTGGTTGTAAGCATTGCTTCTTATTTGAGGTATTTTAGGTGTTGGAGGTGATTTCCTTGAATTCCAAGAGCAGAAAATACTGTTTTATAAGCTACTGCATTGTTTTGGAAATTTGGAAAAAAATGTTTTGCAGTGGCACCTTTAAAAGGAGGAAGACAGGCAAAAGATAGCAACCACATGGTCAGTGAGGGAGAGAGAGAAAAAAAACCTACGCTGCTAACTGACACAGCAGTGAATCTACACAGTTACTGCCTTTGCTGTTTGAGTTCATGTATCTCTGGATATCAGAGCGCATCTAGGAACAATTAACAACCAGCGAACTTCACAGCTGACCTTAAAAGGACCATTGTGGGTGAGCTCACTGCACAGAAACAGATAAGTGCATTGTTTTTTAATGTGTAACCTTGCTGTAAGTCTACAATAGTAAGTAGAGTGGGATCTTTCTTGATTATATGTTCTATTGAGATCTGACTGTTGATTAAATTTTAAAAATATGAACCATAAGTACGAAGTTAGCCTGGAGCACTGTTTTTCAGAGTAAGAAGATGAGGTCTGTAGATTGTGAGAGAGCAAAGATGGCCTTTAGTAGAGTGATATGCTCTTCCTGTTGGATGTGGGAGTTTAGGAAGAGTTTCCATGCTACTGATGATTATGTCTGCAGGGTGTGTCATTGGTTGTTCATCTTATCAGATTGTGTGTATCATTTGCAGTGACAGTTCGAGGCAATATGGTATTTACAAGAGCTAGGGGGTATGATGGATGGCACTTATAGGAAGAGAGAAAAGCCACAGATACAGTCAAATGGATGGGTTAACTCCAGGAAAGGTAGGAGGGGTAGGCAGGTAGTGCAGAAGACTCCTGTGGCTATCCCCATTTCAAACAAGTTTGCTGTTTTGGAAAATATAGGAAGTGACGGACTCTCAGGGGAATGTAGCACAAACAATCATGTTTCTGGTTTTGAGACTGGCTCAATTGTAATGAGGGGTATGTTGGGTTCCAAGTGACCGATTGTGTTAGGGGACTGTCTAGTCAGAGGCACAGACAGATGTATCTGCAGCCAGCAGTGAGAAATCAGAATGGTGTGTTGCCTCTCTAGTGCAAGGATCAAGGATATCTCAGAAAGGGTGCAGAATGTTCTCCAAGGGGAGAGGGATTAGCAGGAGGTCATTGTATACATTGGAACTAATGACTTAGGAAGGGAAAAGGATGAGTTTCTGAAGGGAGAAAATAGGAAGTTAGGTAGGAATTTAAAAAGGAAGTCCTGGAGGGTAGTAATACCTGGATTACTCCCGGTGCTATGAACTAGTGAGGGAAGGAGGAGAAGGATAGAGCAAATGAATGTGTGGCTGAGGAGCTGGTGAGGGGAGAAAGGTTCACATTTTTGGATCATTGGAATCTCCCCTGGGATAGAAGTGACTTGTACAAGAAAGATACTTTGCACCTAAATTGGAAGGGGACCAGTTGGCAGGGAGATTTGCTAGAGATGCTCGGGAGGATTTAAACTTGTGAGTGGGGGATGGCAGGAAGACCAAGGGAAATAGTGAAGAAAGAGATCAGTCTGAGACTGGTACAGTTGGGAATGGGATACTGGATTAGTGGTGCTGGAAGAGCAAAGCAGTTCAGGCAGCATCCAACGAGCAGCGAAATCGACGTTTTGGGCAAAAGCCCTTCATCAGGAAAGGCTTCCTGATGAAGGGCTTTTGCCTGAAACGTCGATTTCGCTGCTCGTTGGATGCTGCCTGAACTGCTGTGCTCTTCCAGCACCACTAATCCAGTATTTGGTTTTCAGCATCTGCAGTCATTGTTTTTACCCAGTTGGGAATGGGAGCAAGTCAAACAGTCAGAGCAGGCAGGAACAAAACAGAGAACAAGGTCGGACTGATAAATTAAACTGTATTTACTTCAATGAAGGAGGCCTAACAAGGAAGGCAAATGAACTCAGGGTATGGTTAGGAATATGGGACTGACATATAGCAATTACAGGATCATGGCTCAGGGTGATGAATTGTCAGCTTAATGGTCTGGGATATAAATGCTACAGGAAGGATAGATAGGGGGGCAAGAGAGGAGGGAGGACTGGCATTTTTGATAAAGGATAGCATTACAGCTGTGCTGAGGGAGGATATTCCTGGAAATACATCCAGGGAAGTTATTTGGGTGGGAGTGAAAAATAAGAAAGGAATGATCACCTTATTGGGATTGCATTGTAGACCCCCTAATAGTCAGCAGGAAATTGAGAAACAAATTTATAAGGAGGTCTCAGTTATCTGTAAGAATAATAGGGTGGTTATGGTAGGGGATTTTAGCTTCCAGACATAGACTGGGACTGCCATAGTGTTAAGGGTTTAGATGGAGAGGAATTTGTACAAGAAAATTTTCTGATTCAGTATGTGATGTACCTACTAGAGAAGATGCAAAACTTGACCTACTCTTGGGAAATAAGACAGAGCAGGTGACTGAGGTGTCAGAAGGGAAGCACTTTGGCACCAGTAACCATAATTGTATCAGTTTTAAAGTAGTGATGGAAAAAGATAGACCAGATCTAAAAGATACGTTCTAATTTGAAGGAAGGCTAATTTTGACGGCATTAAGTAAGAATATTGCGTGCAATTCTGGTCTCCTTCCTATCGGAAAGATGTTGTGAAACTTAAAAGGGTTCAGAACAGATTTACAAGGATGCTACCAGGGTTGGAGGATCTGAGCTACAGGGAGAGGCTGAACAGGCTGGAGCTGTTTTCCCTGCAGTGTCGGAGGCTGAGGGGTGAGCTTATAGAGGTTTACAAAATTATGAGGGGCATGGATAGGATAAATAGACAAAGTCTTTTCCCTGGGATTGGGGAGTGCACAACTGGAGGACATAGGTTTAGGGTGAGAGGGGAAAGATATAAAAGAGACCCAAGGGGCAACCTTTTCACGTGGAGGATGGCATGTGTATGGAATGAGCTGCCAGAGGATGTGGTGGAGGCTGGTACAATTGCAACATTTAAGAGGCATTTGGATGGGTATATGAATAGGAAGGGTTTAGAGGGATATGGCCAGGTGCTGGCAGGTGGGACTAGATTGAGTTGAGATATCTGGTCGACATGGATGGGTTGGACCGAAGGGTCTGTTTCCATGCTGTACATCTCTATGACTCTATGACTCTATAACTTTCAAAAGCTGATTAGGGGCAGATGTTTGCAGGTAAAGGAACAGCTGGTAAATGGGAATCCTTCAGAAATGAGATAACAAGAGTTCAGAGACACTGTATTCCTGTTAGGGTGAAAGGAAAGACTGGTAGGTCTAGGGAATGCTGAATGATGAGAGAAATTGAGGGATTGGTTAAGAAAAAGAAGGAAGCATTTATCAGGTAGAGATAGGATAGATCGAGTGAATCCTTCGAAGACTATAAAGGTAATAGGAGTATACTTAAGAGGGAAATCAGGAGGGCAAAAAGGGGCATAAAATAGCTTTGGCAAATAGGGTTAAGGAGAATCCAAAGGGATTCTATAAATACATTAAGGATAAATGGGTAACTAGGGAGAGAATGTGGCCCCACAACAATCCTCAAAGCAACCTATGTGTGGAGATGGGCGAGATACTAAACGAGAATTTTCATCAGTGTTTACAGTGAAGAAGGACATGGAAGATATAGGTTGTAGGGAATTAGATAGGGGTGACCTTATAGAGGTTAATTAAATCATGAGGGGCATGGATATGGCAAATAGACAAGGTCTTTTTTCCTGGGGTGGGGTGTCCAGAACTAGAGGGCATGGGTTTCAGGTGAGAAGGGAAAGATATACAAAAGGCCTAAGGGGCAACTTTTTCATGCAGAGGGTGGTGCGTATATGGAATGGGCTGCCAGATGAAGTGGTGGAGTACAATTGCAACATTTAAAAGGTATCTGGATGAGTATATGAGTAGAAAGGGTTTGGAGGGATATAGGCCAAGTGCTGGCAGGTGGGATGAGATTGGGTTGGGATGTCTGGTCAGCGTGGACAAGTTGGACTGAAAGGTCTATTTCTGTGCTATACATCTGTATGACTCAATGACATTTTGAAAAATATCCATATTACAGAGGAGGAGGTGCTGGATGTCTTGATTCACATAAAAGTGAATAAATCCCCAGGACCTTATCAGGTGTACCCCAGACCTCTGTGTGAAGCTAGGGAGGTGATTGCTGGGCCCTTTGCTGGTAAAGGTGGTAAGGAAAATCCAGGGAACTGTAGACCATTGAGCCTGACATTGGTGGTGGGCAAGTTGTTGGAGGAAATCCTGAGGGACAGGATGTTCATGTATTTGGAAAAGCAAGGACTGATTAGGGATAGTCAGCATGGCTTTGTGCATGGGAAATCATGTCTCGCAAATTTGATTTGTTTTTTGAAAAAGTAACAAAGAAGATTGATGAGGGCAGAGTGGTAGATGTGATCTATACGGACTTCAGTAAGGCATTCTACAAGGTTCCCCATGGGAGACTGGTTAGCAAGGTTACATCTCATGGAATACAGGGAGAACTAGCCATTTGGAAGTTGGCTTTTAACTCTGGAGGCCTGTGGTGTGCCACAAGGATCGGAGCTGGATCTTCTGCTTTTCATCATTTATATAAATGTTTTGGATGTAAACATAAGAGGTAAAGTTAATACATTTGCAGATGACACCAAAATTGGAGATGTAGTGGCCAGCGAAGAAGGTTACCTCAAAGGACAAGGGGATCTTGATCAGGTGGGCCAATGGGGGATGGTGAATGGCAGATGGAGTTTAATTTACATAAATGTGAAGTGCTGCATTTTGGAAAAGCAAATCAAGCAGGACTTATACACTTAATGGCAAGGCCCTGGTGAGTGTTGCTGAACAAAGAGACCTTGAAATGCAAGTTCATAGTTCATTGAAAGTAGAGTTCAGGTAGATAGGATAGTGAAGAAGGCATTTGGTATGCATACCTGTATTGGTCAGAGCATTGAGTATAGGAACGGGAAGGAGTTGCAGCTGTACAGGCCATTGGTTCAGCCACTTTTGGAATATTGCATGCAGTTCTGGTCACCTTCCTATTGGAAGGATATTGTGATGCTTGAAAGGGTGTGGAAAACATATACATGGAGATTGCCAGGGTTGAAGGATTTCAGCTATCGGGAGAGGCTGCATAGACTGGGGCTGCTTTCCCTAGAGCGTTGGAGGCTGAGGGGTGACCTTATAAAGGCTTATAAAATCATAAGGGGCATGGATAGAATAAATAGATAAGGTCTTTTCCCCGGGGTGGGAGAGTCCAGAACAAGAGGGCATAGATTTAGGAGGTGAAGGGAAAGATATAAAAGGGAGGCAACTTTTTCACACAGAGGGTGGTACGTGTATGGAATGAGCTGCCAGAAGTGATGGAGGCTGGTACAATTGTAACATTTAAAAGGCATCTGGATGGGTATATGAGTAGGAAGGGTTTAAAGGGATATGGGCCAAGTGCTGGCAGATGGGGCTAGATTCGGTTAGGATATCTGGTCAGCAAGGGCAGGTTGGACTGAAGGGTCTATTTCAGTGCTGTACATCTATATGATTCTATGTGCAGGTTAGGTGGATTGGTTATAAAAAAATTGCTCTGTGTCCAGAGATGTGTAGGTTAAGTGGGTTAGACATGGTAAATATGGGGTTAGAGTGGGAGGCTATATCTGGGTGTGATGCGGTTCAGAGGGCCAGTGCAGTATCAATGGGCTAAAGAGCTTCTTCCCACACTGTGGGGATTCTTTGATTCTATGATGAATCTCATGTGTGTCGGTGGTAAATTGGCTGTGTACCTCCCTATATTATGTCCATGATTACACAATTGGCTGTGAATTACTTTAGGATGTCTTAAGCTCATGAAAGAAATGTATATAAAAGTAAAGCTTTCCTTTCTTTCTTTGCAGGGTTTTGATGCTTATTGCATTGCTGTGATAGATAGTTTTCAGATTTTTACCAGGACATTATGGCAGCAGTGTTTCTTTCATATGGTTTAGTTTTAAATACAACTTCTCTTTTACATTTAACTTTTCCAATCTAATTCATGTATCTGTAGCTTTTAAGTAGAATAAAAACATTCATTATTTAGGATGAGGTTTTTCTTCGTATTGCTATACATCGCCAACATTCCAGTAATACATACAAACATATTCTGAGCTAATATAGTACCAGAATTTACAGCTGTAAAGATAGCAGTGCCATCAGTGATGGTCACCATTACTTCTTCAAAGGGACATTAGTTTCTGGCGCCTGCACATGTGCAGTTAAGCCCAGAAGTTGTCAGCAATATGCTGCGCGCCCGTAGGGTGCAGTTTGATGTGTTTGTGGACACAATCACACAGGATCAGTGAACTGCAACTTTTTTGCACATTATTCTTGCTCTAGAAAAGAAACCAAAGTAGTAAATTTTGTTTAGTCAGCCATAACTTGAGTTTTGAATAGCAAACACAGAGAATGCTGCAGAAACAAAACAGCTAGGGCAGCATCAGTGGAGATAATTTTAATTAATGTTTTGAGCCTGATATGACTCTTGTCTCTTTTATTAAGTTGCTAATGGTGTATTAAGTCATAATCACTGGTGACTACCACTTGAGTGTAAATAAACTAATTTTATAAGTGTAAAGTGTCATTCCATCAAGACATTCAAAATTGCATGGTTTTAAAAGAAAAAATTATCTTTTTTAATCAAAAAGTCTTTCTTTATTTTTCAAATTCTTCCCTGATCATGTGTACCAACCTTTAAACTGTATTCTGCACAGTGAGTAGAAAGTGAATTTTGTTTAGTTCTCTTTGCTACTTATGATAATTCTTCAGTGTGTTTGGTTGATAAGTGCCTTCTCCATTGCTAAATTCCACAGATCCTCTAATTATGGTGCCAATTTCAAAGTGAAATTTACATCTTAAAATTGCTAAATCAAAGTCAGCATGAGCTCCATCCTTGACAAAAGAATTGAGTTTTAAAGAGTCTTAAAGTGAGAGAGTAAGATGGAAAGAAGGGGGTTTAATAATGGAGTTCGAAAGAATTCAAAAGGATGATGAACCCACAAGAGCGCAGGGCTAGAGGAAATGAGAGTTTGTGGGGCAGAAAATACAGAGATGGGGAGGTGGAGGAACCTGGAAAGGCATTGATAGATGGAAGAACTTTATATTTGACACATTGAGCCCCCAGGAGCTGGGATAGGTCAGTGAGCACAGCAGGCAGAAAGAGTATATCAAATCTGATATTCTGAGTCATAATATGACCATACATACTTACTTGAATTCTTAACTCTCCTTCAGGCAAAACAATCAAGATCGATCATCATCAGATTCCTCAGAATCTACTGATGGCTTCCAGCTTCATGGTTGTTTGCACAGTAAATTAGTCTCACTAATTATGTATTCAGTTCAGGTTCACAGCCACATAAAATTTAACAATGCATTGGTTGCTAAGTGTTGTAAATGTGTGTTTTTATTCAATGGAGGCTTGATGGTGATATAACAAGTACAAAACTTACTGTTGATATTCCAAATTCAGAATGCAAATTTTCAATTCTTCACGAGATATAGATTAAGGAGAACTGGCTCAAGTCTAGTGTATAGAGTCGAAACTAACTTGTTTTACCTGAGAAATTGGAAAATAAATGGCAGATATGCATATTATTTGAAAATGGTTTAATTTCTATTTATGAAAGTTTCATTTAGCAAATGTGCTTTTATATCTACTATTAATCTATGTAAAGGAGAAACTGAAACTTCTATTGAACTTTAGAAATTACAGCTCAACATACAGGTGATATCTTACCCTTCTGTACCATTTAATGGAATTGTCAAACATATTGTATGGTTCAACTATATTGTGTACTTTGATGTATGTTGGAACATTAGGTTGAGGTTATTTTAGTAATCAATAAAGTAGCAAATAGATAATTGCTGTGTTCACTGATGTTTCTTATGTAACCACCATGAAATACTTCACATTTTGTTAAAGGTAAAAATTTTATTACATATTCTTTACATAATGTACCTGTTAAAAGTCTCAGCAATACAAAACTGTCACGTAGAAAATTACAGTATACAAAGTAATACCAGTGTACCCTTGTAATGTAAACAAATATATATTGTGACAATTCTGTACAAACACTGTATAGAAAAAAGATGCATTCACCAGGCACCTGTCAATAGCCATAAAAATCTTTTGGCACACACCTGTCAATAGTCAGGCATCTATCTAAGCCCTGCATTGTAACATGTGACAACTGCTTGCCATTAGTTATACATCCACTGAAAAGCAGTTGTTAAGGTTGATATTAACAGGTGCTTCAGCTTGCCTGTAAACAGGAATCTTATTTCAGATTGCAAGTGATGTCTACTAAACCCATTGCACAAATCTTTAGACACTGCAGGGTTTCATTGTTCCACTGAGAACATTTTATGCCAGCAACCCTCAGAAAAAGACATTATATTGCATAGTTACACAGTAAGAGACAAACTCTTTTTCTGGTGGGTTATACCGAATAAAATACTGAATGTTTTTGATATCCCTTAAAGAATCTCTAAGAGAGCCAGCGTTTTCTGTTCTTACCTCCTCGTCCCCTCAAAAAAGATGGGAGCCTTGATATACAAAAACAAATGTTAATATTTATGTTCAAATAATAAATAAAATTCAGCATAGGCCAGCATAAGAGATTCACTCTATAATCAAATGAAATGGGCTGAAATGCACACAGCAGTTCTCATTTTAAAAAAATAGTTTCAACGAGTTGCGCAGCATCCTGTTTCTTCATGTTTATGAAGAAGAGACATTCTGGAGAAAGTCTTGGAGCAGTTTTTGCACTGGTATTTTTTGACATCTGAGTGAGTCTGCAGGTGGGCTCTGAGGTTGGACCGATCTGCAAATGCTCTGTTGCAATGAGGGCAGGAGAAGGGTTTCTCACCTGAAGGAATATGAAAAAAATAACAATAAGGAATGCTGTGAATTCTCTGAGGATAATTGATTCCTCAGGTATTTTTAGTAATAGGAAATGCATTTAACTTGCTTATCTTAGTTCAATTTTACCCAGAAATAAAATACACAGTGTATAGAAATGAAAGAATATTTTATGCACTGAGAAGGGTTGAAATTTGATATAAACTAAATTAAATAATTGGATCTCTGAAATTTTTTCCCCCACAATGAGTCTAATGCAGCCAAAATAAAGCAAGAACTGAAGAGCTCTTAAGCAAACAAACACAAAAATTGCTCAAGAAACTCAGCAGGTCTGTTGCATCTGTGGAGACAGAAACAGAGTTAATGTTTTGAATCCAATAAATTGTTCTTCAGAAATGCAGAGGTCATATTGGACTCAAAACATTACTTCTGTTTTCTCTCCAGATGTTGCCGAACCTGTTGAATTTCTGCAGCAATTTTTGGTTTTGTTTAAAGCAGCCATCTTACTTTAAAATAGCAAAGAGTTGTAATGAATTATATTAACAATGGATACAAAATCACAAATCAGAGATTTAATAAAGGCATAGTTTTATCAGTTTATCCTAAATTGTGCAATACATTAAATGGTTTAAACATCCTAAACTGAATAGTGGCAAAGCTGCAACAAAGCAAGGCTGAATATTGAACTTTTAACAAAATATAAAACAAATAAATCATCTGTCTTTAAAACAGTGGAGAAGTTGGAACCTAAAGTTAAGAATGGCATCATCAAACAAACTATGATTACGCCTTGATTTATGGCAAAATGAAAAAAAGAAGTTTTCTTTAACTAATTCCTTTGAGGGCATTTGCTTTTCCTTAAGGTGGTGTGAAATCAACAACAAAGTGGGAATTAACCCACGCCAGAGGCTGGTAAATAGATCTGGGGAGGCTGCATTGTGAAAAGTGATAATTCTTGTATTTAGAACTGATGGCCCCAATAGGTGACAGCTGGAGTCTATAGCTGTGCCTGCAGTGTACTGTAACAGGTGCACTGTACAAACTGCACTGCTACATCAATGCACCTGCCCCATGTCTGTCAACCATTCACATACACGGTCCTCCACAGGACAACACCACCACTCAAAAAGAATTAAATGCGATAGTGGTGAAACGAAGAATCACAACAGGGTCTTTTTGTTTGCCACTAAGAACATCCTCTTTTAGCTGTTGGAGACAATGTAAGGGACAAAAACGCAGCCTGGAAAGCCACGAACAATGTTTTGCCTGAAAGGTGGTTTTATTGCACCATGTGCGCCTTTTGTACTGATCCAAAGAAAAGTAAGTTATACACCAGTGTGTGAAATACATGACGCATATTTTTTTTTAAAAATGGAATAAATTGTGAGGAGCGGGTTACTTTCAGATATTAGTAAAGGTGAACTGTAAATGCTGACACAACTATGTGTATCAAAAAATGCTAACTGGTCCATGAGGGTACCGCGAATTGACTACTTATCAGAAGCAGGTACAGAGACGTATCTGTCCATCTGATCATCCTTCTCACTAAGACACACAAAATATCCCGGAAATGGCTCTTCAGGGATGAAGGTTCCGCGGATTTGCACAGGTCAGCACTGACATAATTGTACTATATGTTACAAAACACCCAGAATATTGTGCAAATCACCTTCCAATGTATCGTATCGGCAGGGATTAAAGCGTTTAAAATAATCGCGTGGTCGTCAATTCCTCAATTTTAAAAAAAACTAGAGCAACGTTTAAATCTCCCTATCCAAGAACGGATTGATGAGAGAAGTGGATTGGAAAGGAATGCAGTACTCACCAGTGTGCGTGCGGATGTGCCCTTGGAGCAGCCACGGTCTGGAGAAGGCTTTGCCACAGATTTTGCAAACGCAAGGCAGCGTGTGGCTTCTGATGTGCATCTTCAGGGCTCCCAGACTCACGTATTCCTTCTCACAGTACTTACAGTTAAAGCATTTCCTGGCCTGGGGCTCGCAGTGCAGCTGCTTGTGTTTGGAGAGTCCCGCGAAAGTCGAGTAGCATTTGCTGCACTGACTGCACTGAAATTTCTCCGCTTCCGTGGCCGAAGAGTCTGGGCTGGGCGGCTCCGATGTCTTGCCGTCCTCTTCCTCGCTCGATAGGGATGCCAGGTCGTGAGGTTTGCGTCGTTTGGGGTTGTCCGCCGTGGGGGGCTCGCTTTTCTGGCTGGCCAGGCTACTCTCGATTTCGGCAGAGTAGAGGCTTGAGATCAACCCGGCGTCCCACACCATGGCGGGATAATAAGCTCCGGGACTGAGGATTTCAGGCTGAGGGATGACTGGGATCGGATACTTCTCATAGAGAAATGGAGAGATAATCACTGCAACCAACAAACAACATGACACTAAATGAATGGAGCTCCCAGTATCTGCCCGCACCCTTTAACACACCACAACAGGGCACTGCTTCCAAAATTCTAACTCACGGGCACCAACACGTCTGCAGGTTATATCGATGCTGTCTCCCAGTCACCCCAATATGTCCCCCAAGGCAAAGGTTTTACTTTCTTCTTAATCCTAACTTCAATCGGCAGCATTTGATACATTGACATTGCCAGTTTCACTATTCACAGTAAGTTACATCTATTGATATAGGAAGGAATAAAGATCCCACCCACTGCTAACACAACCGAATATTGTCATCAATTTGTCTACCTGTCTGGCTGTCGAGTTCACTGTAGTTTGGTTTCTTGGTGGTCGAGAAATGCTTCTTAATAAGAAACGACCGAGGCATCTTGAGATTCCGGTTTGCCTAAATTCTCCCAAGTCCTGTTTAAACAGCGAGGGTGCCTGGATTAAAGACAGCCCGTTGGTTTGCTGCAGGGAGCCAGCCCACTTGTGGAAAATGTTCGCGATCTGGTGTACATATTGGCTTCAGGAGCCGGCTGGAGGAGGGGGGAAGAACTTGCATTTGTCACATCGCCATCCAATCGGCTCGAAGCACCGGGGGGAAGCCGAGAGACAGGGCGGGGCTTTCGCGTCGGGCTCTGCTCCCAACAGGTGTTTGTACAAAGCTGCAAAGCTCAGGCGCTCAGTGCACAGACTTCCCAAGGACTGAAGGACATTGACGGACCGATCGAAGCCCATTGTCTGGGTGGAATAAGCGCTTAGCGCAACAACAGCAATTCACAGCCGTTCAGGAATATAAAGGGCTGTGAACTGCTGCATTAAATGGAGCATTTTAATAGCATGAGGTTGATGCAGTAATGCATTAAAATTCAGTTTCAGAAGTTAAAAATCACACAATACCAGGTTATCGTCCAACAGGTTTAATTGTAAGGTTTCAGAAGCGGTAGGCTCAACTAAGTGGATTTTTATACCAGAATGTTGTATTGAGTGAATTGATTTTAATTGTAAATATGATATACTTATATCCCAGAGGCATGGAAATGGTCCCTGCTTTGACCTGTTCACTCCTGCACCATTTAGCTTGGTTGTATTCTCCTTCAGTTTGCCTGAACTGATGATTGTCACTAGTTTTGAATTGCTGTTAACTGGAGACGTGTGGTGTCTCGCGTCAATCTGGTCATTCCTGCAGCCCATACCGCACAGATAGCGAGGGATAACCTCGCCGACACCCTCACTCCGTTCGCAGCAGTTGAGAAAAGATCATTTGTTTGTCTGAGACAGGTACAAAAACCGAAATCAGACGTGCATCACTGTGCACGGTTGAGCTGTGTGCTGTCTAAACAGTTGTTGTTGGAATCTTAGAAATCTACAGCACAGAAAATTCTAAGATCTTAGGATTTTTCTAAATACATCTCAATCACTTGTCTAATATTGGATTTGCTTGCAAACAGAACTTTATTCTTCACCAGACATTAAATATGAAGGGAGCCGCAGCTGGGAAAGCTGCGCCTCCTCGTTGTTGATCTGTTTGTTGAATGGAGTCCCGCCAGTTTGCTCAAAGCATACCAACGGATCGAATGCTGGTGCTTTTGAATGCGAGGCTCACTCGGATCCTCCTTGTAAAACTTAAAAGGTGATCATTTGAGTTGAGAATAATGCACAGCAATAGAAGCTAAAATGGACGTGGCCTAATGTTGTACCAGCCTCATGGTTATGTATACCTAATGCTAGGGATGCCAATGCAAGTCGCGTCTTGCTTGTTTAAAGAGCAGTAACTGATTCAGCTTCGGAGTGCTTGGCACGTACAGCATTCCATGCAGGCAAACAAAACACTGGCTAGTGACTCAGATTTCCTCCCAGGCACCCCGCCCCAACCAGGCTAGGAGCCACGTGTCAGGACAGGATGCACCTGCCTGGCGCTCGCCTCTCTCTGCTGTTGTCATCCAGGTGTGAGGACAGATAAGGTAAGACATTTCTGGACAGGTGCAGGCAGTCACAGGTATTCTGCACATGGGGACTCCTCCTTGTACTGGATACAACTGCAGAGAAAGTCCATGCCTCCGGGGCAGCTTGTCAAGTGATTCCATGTTAACCCTTTGAACCAGCAGCGCAAAATATCCGCCTGAACAAAGGCACCTCCAGACAAACCCAACATTATTCAAGGTGTTTTTTTTAAAAAAATGTAGATCATACCACAGCTTAATGTAATAACATTAGACCCAGAATTGTTCTCAGGGCAGGTGGCTGCAGAGTTTCCTAACTTTATGTTGCTGGATGCCGGCCATGATGAAAATGGGCTAGCGTTTCAAAAAGCAACTTCGGAAGATAGCACCATGCTGGGGGGGGGGGGGGTTGCCATATAATCATTAACTCTTCCGTCAAATCTGACCGTGTAGAACTCAAGTGGAGTTAATAAAGACAGTTTAACAAAGTTGTCTCGTATGCATCAGTAACATCTAATGCAATGCTCAAACAGCAATGTACAGAGACGTCCGTTGATTTTCAGAAACGAACAAGTATTTAGGTGTAAAATGGTGCATGTTGCAGTTTAATTGCAATTCTGTTTATGTTGTATTTAGCATTATTCCATTACTGAAATGCAAATGGCATTTCAAGAGACTTTATAACTGTATCCATTTTGAGGAGAAATTCAAAAAAATAAATTGTAGATTTTACAAAAGTTTCAGTTAAAACAAAACTAATGCCAGTTCGTACATCGCTTATCATTGTTCAATGTCTTTATCAAGCTTGCCTTGCAAACATCATACGTTTCAGATATTCTTGTAAGAATTCAGTTGCTGCTGGTCTCATTTGGGATTCTAGTTTGCTCCATTTGTTATTTTTATCAATGAACTGACAGGGGTGTTCTCCAATAGTACCTTCATTCTATAATGAGAAAAGTGAGAGCCAACAAACAGACATATTCTTAATAATGAGAAGATCCTGGTGCTTCCTGACCGTCTGGGGACAACACAACTCTACTCGTTTCAGTTTCTGATGCCCAACTGGCGACAATGTGTGCGTGTGTTTTGGGCAAGGGTGGCTGTTGGGGGAGAGAGGGGAGACATTGGTCACGAGACTATCGGATCAAAATAGTTGACGGTAATGGAAGATTAGAACTAAATCAATGACTTTTAATGCTCTGTGACAGGCTTGGTCAACCATTACTTGAGGCCAGGCCGGTCTGTTGTACGTAATCGGGTCACTGGTGATTGACTAGTGTCCTGGCTCATTGATGGGATCCATTATAACCCAGTGCTTTAACCCAGGTCGTACGTGGACAAGCGGTCTTTGTGCTGATAAGCTGCATGGTTCATTACCCCTGTGGTCATAGTGGGGTCTGCAAACTTTGGCTCTTAACAACTGGTATCTATATTAACCTGGCCTTAGGCATATTGAGTTTGTACTTACACGGGAAATGAGCATCCGTATCAAGAAACAGAAACTCTACTATACTAATCCCTCAATGGCTGCTTTTTAAAATAGCTATTAAGCATAATAATAGGCTTTGTGTATATTAGATTGATCAAAAGGTTTGAATATTGACATGATATTGAATTACTACAATCTTTTAACGACAAAATTATACACCAGAACTGTTAAAATTGTAATGAATCTAGATTTGAATTGGCGTCCATCCTAAATACGATAATTTCTATAGTCAAAGAAACAACATGAACATGTTTTTTCCTGCCAATAAATGTACACTTCTTAACCAATTGTATTTATAAAGAATCTGTATTTTATGTTAATGAGATAGAAACATAGTCAAGTTAAAACAAATATTCATGTGCTATGTTCCTTACGTATATCTTTAAATGTAACAATTTAATTTTAATAACTGCGCTTAGCTCACCGGAAATTTTATCAAAATTGTAAAAGCTGGAACATAAAGAAACTGAATCATTTAATAAATCGTTTGTACTGGTATCAAAACTGGATCTTCACAGTGATGACTTCATCAAATTTGATTACTTTAATATATAAAATATAATTCTTTTAACGATTGTTACAGGGAATAGATATATTGGTTTTGAAATACTGTCAAGAGTGACACCTACTGCTCACTTTTAGTATTGTGGATCTCCTTTGATACAGGATTGGGGATAGTGTGTATTCGGAATAATTTGCAAACCTGCATTCCATAATCTCAATAATAAAATTAAAATAGAAACGGGTATGTTGAATACAAGCCCACTTAAAATTTCAACGATTTCTCAGCTCAGTAATGCAACTATTTTAAAGTTAATACATTCTTTTAAATAGGAGTAAATACGTTCAATACAATGTTAGAACCCTGCAATTTACATTTATTCATCGAAAGACGAAGACAACAATTATCTGGTCATATTATAATTTCTCTCAGACTATTAAATGTGAACCTATATAAGACAAATGCATACAGTATTTAAAGGATTAGTTTGATCAAATTGTTTTATACTAAAAGTTCTCATCATTTGATTTAATAACATTTGATTTTCTTTTAAATTTTTAAATATTTTATATGCTGCACATTTCATCCAATTACCTTATTTCAGGAGTCCCAACGGTCTAAACTAGCAGAACAAAGTATACATATGGTGAATAATATAAATCTTGCCAATTTCCTGCATCTGAAAAATATAGCAGTAGCTAAATTGAAATAAACATAAGCTCCTTGTGTTGAAAAAACACTGCATGTCATATTTCAAATTATTTATGCTTTTCTCTATCTTGTTCACCAACAAAAAATATCTCCGTTCCAATTAAGTTTTCTAAACTCATCCAGTGAATGGATAACTATTTTTCGGCTTTCCATGTTCTTACCTCTCTCAACTCAATGCCATTGATTCAGTCTTTTTTTCATTTTCCCTGACAAATTTAATTTAGCAGTAGACTTCTTCAATTCTCAAGTGTCAAAGTATGAATTTGTTTACTCTGGATTTATGTTCTTCATGATATAAACTTTCTTGGTGTATGAAATTGTAAATTTTCTTTATCAAGCTATATTCTGAGATTAAAAACAGCCTTTCATTATAAGTCCAGGGCTCCTTGTAGTGAAACCAGCATGTATCATGCTTCTGAGGAGCTAAATTAAGATCATAAATATCTACATTTCAGTTCCAGTTCCAGTGCTCCATCTGGTGTGTTTCAGGCAAACATATAATTTTCAAAGTCAAAAAGTGTCGTGCTGGAAAAGCACAGCCGGTCAGGCAGCATCCAAGGAGTATCGACGTTTCGAGCAAAAACTCGTCAGGAATGGGGAGGGGGCGGTGGGAGCTGAAAGATAAACGGCAGGGGGAGGGGCTGGGGGAACGTACCTGGGCATGCGATAGGTAGGTGATGGTGATAGTTCGGGGCAGAGGGCGGAGCGGATACATGACTTTGAAATGAGTGACATTTTACTTTGGATTTGGGGCATAATTAACATGGAATTGGAATTTGTAATGGGATTCAGTTAGGTTGATCTTTGTAAAATTTATCAGTGTGGGGTGGAAGACATCAAGTGGAGGTATGATTGCGGAATTGTGTATCTAAAGTCCTAGCAGTCGTCATTCGCAAACTTTCCATTACTGCACAGAACAGCCTTTCCCTCAGTGATGCACCTTGAAGTATTTTCTCTATGTAAGTACAATTTGTTCCTCACGTGTAAGTGAAAAAATAAAAAAGTAATTTCTGCATAATGCTAATTTAGAATATTAGGATTCCTGAAATAACGTGATTGGATGAAACTGCAGCCTGTCATATTCTGTTGTTTCTCATTGAAATTATTTAAGCAATTGCAAAGATATAGTACAATTCATATTCAAAGAATTTCCCAATCTCTGAACTTGCAGTTACGAATTTACTAGAGTATTACAAATCACATTATAAGGCATATTTCTGTAAATACTGTCCTTCATATTATTTAGCTAAAAGATATGACTTTATATCAAAAAATTGTCAAACTCCATGTATAATAAAGATTCCTAATATAACATATAATATATAAAATAAACTCAATTCAACAACTAAGTACAAATAAGCAGTTCATCACCATCTTCTCAATGGGCAGCTAGGGATGGGAAATAACTGCTCACCTATGTCCCATGACTGAAATTAAAAAAAAGATTATGCACCAAACAACTATAAAAAAGTTTTTTTTTTAAAAGAACCATTAATTGCATATGGGCAGGTAATTAAAGCTGATTAATAACAATTGCTCAAATAACTTTGTTAACAGTGTTTGAGTCACCATTTTGATTTTACAGCTGGATAAAAATTACACCCTTGTAAGTAATGTTTCTAATAGAAGAATTCCTTTAAAAGTTATTTACAAAAAAAGCTAGGAATGTAAATTGTCAAGGCAAGTCTGCAAAAGATATATAGACAAGTTAATTCATTGGGCAGAAATTTGGCAAATAGAGTATAATGTAGGAAAATGTGAACCTGACCTCTTTAGCAGGAAAAATGCAGATGCAGCAGATTATTTAGATGGAGATAAATTGTAAAACCCTATGGTACAGAGGGGTCTGGATGCCCTAGTACATGAATCATAAAAGGTTATGCAGGGATAGTAAG
The DNA here is from genome assembly GCF_047496795.1 of Chiloscyllium punctatum. Lineage (NCBI taxonomy): Eukaryota > Metazoa > Chordata > Chondrichthyes > Orectolobiformes > Hemiscylliidae > Chiloscyllium > Chiloscyllium punctatum. The sequence goes on from NC_092775.1 coordinate 33,072,533, forward strand.
CGATTAAGACGACAAATGGATTGTTGGTCTTCTTTGCAAGGGGAATTGAATATAAAAGGCAAGTACTGCTACAGCTGCACAGGACTTTAGTAAGATTGCATCTGGAATATGAGTGTGTTTTGGTCTTTTACTTAAAAAAAAGGATGTAATTACATTTGAAGTAATTTCAGGGAATGTTCACTCAACTGCTTTGAGGAATGAATGGATTATCTTATAAGGAAAAGTTGTGTAGGTTGGATGCATACTCATTACAAGAATGAGAGGTGATCTTATTGAAGCAGAAGATCCTGAGGACACTCTGATGCTATAATGATGTTTCTACCTGTGAGGGAATCTAGAACTAGAGGACATAGTTTAAAGATGAGAGATCTCCAATTTAAGATGAAATAAGACTTGTTTCCCATCTCAGAAGGTTGTTTATCTTTTAAATTCTGTTACTCAGATAAGAGGGAATGCTGGGGTAATTGAAGAGATTCAAGTCTGCTAAATTGTTTTCTAATTGATGAGAAAATCAAGGATTATCAGACAGTTAAATGAATTTGAGGCCACGATTAGATCACTGAATTGCAGTGCAGACTCAAAAGGCTGAATGACTCATTCATGCACCTTATTTATGTATTTATTACTAAAAGCTCAATTGCTATACATGAATACCATGAAAGTATGTTTCTGCATAGGTCTCCCTCCACTTGGAACTTGACTTACAATAGCGAGACTCCAAGATGATATGTTGCCTCCCTGGTGCTCAGGTCAAAGATGCCTTTGAGCATGAACAGTATGTTTTGAAAGGAGATGGCGAGCAGGCAGTGTTTGTGGCCTATATTGGTACCAATGACACAGACAGAAAGAGAAATGAGGCCCTGTGAAGTAATTGAGGGACTTCGGTAGGAAGTTGAAAAGCAGAACCTGTAGGTTGTAATCTCAGGATTAATCTCTGTGCCATGTGCTAATGAAGCCAGAACTAGGAAGGTAACACAGTTGAACGGTGGCTAAAGAGCTGGTGTAGGCAGGAGGGATTCACATACCTGGATCATTGGGATCTTTCCAAGGGCAGGCAGAACCTGTAGAAGAAAGACCAATATCCTTGCAGGGAGGTTTTCTAGTGCCACTTGGGAGAGTTTAAACTTATGTGGCAGGGGACAAGAAACAGAGCAGTAGGTCAACAAATAGAGCGATTCAGGAGAAGTTGGCATTAAGAGAAGTCGGCATTAAGAGAAGTCTAATGGGAAGGACAGGCAGGGGCAGGTGATATAAGCATGGCAGGAATGGTGGTCTTACATATATTTATTTTATGCAACAAGTGTAACAGGTAAGGTTGATGAGCTTAGAGACTGGATTAGTACATGGGACTATGATGTTGTAGCCATTACAGAAACTTGTTTGAGAGAAGGGCAGGACTGGTAGCTCAACATTCCAGGGTTTAGATAATTCAGGCATGATGGAGAGGGATGTAAAAGGGATGGAGGAGTTGCTTCATAACTGTAGCCACAGCTGTACTTAGAGTACACCTTGATGAACTCACCAATGAGGAAGTGCCTAAGATGAGGGTAGGGCAGTGGATCTTGTCTATATGGACTTTACTAATGCTGTTGACAAGGTTCCTTATGGTAGCCTGGTCCAGAAGATTAAGTCACAAGGGATCCATAATGAGTTGGCAAGTTGGATACAAAGTTGTCTTGGTCATAGGAAACATAGGGAGTTGTGGAGGAACGCTTTTCTAATTGGAGATCTGTGACCAGTGATGTTCCTGGGACTTCTGTTTGTAATATTGATTTGGATGAAAATGTCAATGGTCTAATTAGTAAGTTTGTAGATGACACAAAAAATGAAGTTTTGGATAGTGAGGAAAGCTATCAAAGGATACAGCAAGATAAAGACCTGTTGAAAAATTGGGTGCAGAAATGACAGATAGTGTTTAATTTAGTCAAGTGTGATGTGATGCGTCCTGAGGAGCATTGATATACAGAGGGATCTTGGGGTCCAAGTTCAGAGGTCTCTTAAGGTGACAACTCAAGTGCCTAAGGTGATAAAGAATGCATAGAGCATGCTAGCCTTCATCAGTCAAGGCAATGAGTATGAAAGTTGACAAGTCATGTTGCAGCTGTGTGAGAATTTAGTTAGGCAACAGTTAAGAATATTTATGCAGCTCTGGTCACCATACTATAGGAAGAATGTGGAGGCTTTGGAGATGTTGCTTGGATTGGAGTGGAGCAGTGATAAGGAGAGTTTGGACAAACTTGGATTGTTTCAACTAGAACATTGAAGGCTTTGAGGTGACCAGATATTATATAAAATTATGAAAGGTTTGGATAGGATGAATGGAATGTTTTCCTCAGTGTATAAAATGTCAAATACTAAGTTGCATAGTTTTAAAATGAGAAGGGAAAGATTTAAAGGGGATATGCAGAGAAGGTTTTCTTAAACACAGAGTGGTAGGTGCTAGGAACATGCTGCCAGTCAAGATAGTAGAAGCAGATATAATAGCAATGTTTAAAAGGTATTTAGACAGACACATGAACAGAGAGTGATAAGGACCACGGACAGGAAGATGGGATTAGTTTGAAATGGCTTCATGGTCAGCATAGACATGGTGTGCTGAAGGGCCTGATCCAGTGCTGTACTGTTATATGCTACATGTTACAATTAGTCTTTCTTGACAATTTTTCTTCTGATGGTGCCTCAGTACATCACTAAAGTAAGATGTCACTTTCTCTTCTACAGCCTGATCCAACCACTCTCCCATAGCTCTTACAGCATCATGGGCCACCATTCCTACGTGGTGTGTATGGTTTGACAAACAAGCATCTCATGTTTTTACAAGCAATCTGTCTCTGTTATCCAGGCTTCTTCTCAGACCATCACAAACCATTTTCTCTTTGTACTGACCCACTAATGTCTTCATACAGAGAAAAATGGCAATCATAATGTGACAAAAAAGCATAGAAAGAAACAAAGAAGCGCAGGCACAGTTACAAAATGTCCTTTACTGTTGTCAGTGGTGCTCTTGGAAAAATTAAACTACCAATCATTGTAACAAAGAAGTTACCACTATTTGTTACAAAATATCAGCTCCTCTGCACTTTGATAGATTCATTAAACTATGTTTGTAGCAAAATCGGAGTTTAAAATAACAACATTGCTTTGTAGAGTTACCAGTGGAAATGAAACATCTAGAAAAACTATTTCCCAAGTTCAATGCTACAAATTGGATAACTATAGCTAGTAGATCCCCAAAAAGTCAAGGAAACCAAAAATTATATATAGACAATAAATTGTTGTGGTTCTGTTCGCCAAGCTGGGAATTTGTGTTGCAGATGTTTCGTCCCCTATCTAGGTGACATCTTCAGTGCTTGGGAGCCTCCTGTGAATCGCTTCTGTGATCTTTCCTCCGGCATTTATAGTGGCCTGTCTCTGCCGCTTCTGGTTGTCAGTTCCAGCTGTCTGTTGCAGTGGTCGGTATATTCGGTCCAGGTCGATGTGCTTATTGATTGAATCTGTGGATGAGTGCCATGCCTCTAGGAATTCCCTGGCTGTTCTCTGTTTGGCTTGTCCTATAATAGTAGTGTTGTCCCAGTCGAATTCATGTTGCTTGTCATCTGCGTGTGTGGCTACTAAGGATACACGACCAGCTATCCTTAGTAGCCACACATGCAGATGACAAGCAACATGAATTCGACTGGGACAACAGTACTATTATAGGACAAGCCAAACAGAGAACAGGCAGGGAATTCCTAGAGGCATGGCACTCATCCACAGACTTGATCAACAAACACATCGACTTGGACCCAATATACCGACCACTGCAACAGACAGCTGGAACTGACAACCAGAAACGGCAGAGACAGGCCACTATAAATGCCGGAGGAAAGATCACAGAAGCGCTTCACAGGATGTTCCCGAGCACTGAGGATGTCACCTAGACAGGGGACGAAACGTTTGCAAGACAAATTCCCAGCTCGGCGAACAGAACCACAACAACGAGCACCTAAGCTACAAATCTTCTCCCAAACTTTGAATTATATTACATAATTTAACCTGGATGTATTTATTTTCATGCCATAAGCTTGGATCCCGTTACTTATTCTATCCATTGGTATATGTATATCGTCTATTGTGCTGGTCACAGAAAATGGTCATCTGCAAATGTTACAACCTTCACAACTGAAATCATACCTCAACACCTTTGTTATTTATTAATTTTTTAAACCTTGACTTCTGCATTAATGTTAAAAGAGCAATAGCAACTCAATACCTAGCTGAAGAAATGAAGCTGCAAAAACTACAGGCTTTTAACAAAACCGCAGCTGCAGTACTGAAAATCTGTGTTTCAGAAGTAGTTAAAATTTTGACAATTACCCGGCAATGTTTTTCAAGACACCCAACACCCACTCCTTAATTTTGACATGCTCCAAAATATCAACACATATCTCCCTAACCTTATCATTATTCACTTTCTTCTCCTTGGTGAGTACAAAGTGAAGTACTTGTTGAAGACCTCACCCCTTTCCTCTAGTGTTCTGCATAAATTCCCTCCTCTGTCCTTCAGTGGACAGTTTCTTTCCTTTGTTACACTTTTGCTTTCAGCAAGGATACTTAAGCAGCACGTCCAAATCCATGATCACTTCCACCTAGAAGGACAATTATTTTGTGATACAGAGTGTAGTTTGTGTGTGGAATGAATTTCCAGAGGAAGTGGTAGATACGGCTTCAGTTACAATTTTTAAAAGACATTTGGATAAGTACATGATTAAGAAATGTTTGGAGGGATATGGGCCAAGTGCAGGCAGGTGGCACAAGTTTAGTTTGGGATTATGTTCAGCATGGACTGGTTGGACTGAAGAGTCTACTTCCATGCTGTATGACTATGACAAGGGCAGCAGATTCACAGGTCCACCCCATATAAGTTCCCCTCCAAGTCACTCACCATATAATTTTGGAAATATATCATCGTACCTTCACTAACGTTGAATCAAAATCCTGAAATTTACTCCCAAACATCATTGTGGGTCTATCTACTGCACATGGTCTTCAGAGGTTCAAGTGGACGGCACAGTGGTTAGCACTGCTGCCTCACAGTGCCAGAGACCCGGGTTCAATTCCTGCCTCAGGCAACTGTCTGTGTGGAGCTTGCATATACTCCCCGTGTCTGCGTTTCCTCCCACAGTCCAAAAATGTGCAGGTTAGGTAAATTGCCCCTAGTGTTAGGTGTAGGGGAATGGGTCTGGGTGGGTTGCTCTTCGGAGGGTCGGTGTGGACTTGTTGGGCCAAAGGGCCTGTTTCCACAAGGTATGTAATCTAATCTAAGGCAGCTCAACACCTCCTTCAAGAGCAACTAGGGTCAGGCAATAAATGGTGGCCCAGCCAGCAACGTCCCACGAATGAATTTTAAAAAAAGATAATTCACTGCCACTGTGAGATGATGCAATCTTTCAAAAAGTAACACCGTAGTGAGAGAACAAAGATTTCTAATACCTTATCCAAAAGGTGGTTATTCTTTCAAGTAGCTCCATAAATCAGAGCACATGAGCTTCCTATTGGTCCTGTTTTGGAACTAGAATTTGTTGGATTATGTTAATACTTTCTCATGGAATCCCTGAGCTTCCTTGCCTGCACCTCAGGAGCTTCCATGCCACAAGGTGATACCACAACTGTAAAAGGAATATTTCCTGTCCTTGAAACATCACTACCACCTTAAGGTCAGGAATCCAACTTCAGGCACATCAGATGAGGGAACGACAATGGGTGTACGTGTGTCTCTCTCTAGATGGCATTCGATGCAAGACTGAGGGTGTTGTACTTAAATGCACAGAGTGTATGAAACAAGTCAAATTGAAATTGGCAGGTATGATATTGTAGGTATCACAGAGACATGGCTGCAAGTGAATCAGGGCTGGGAACTAAATATCCAAGGATACACATCCTATTGAAAGGACAAACAGTTGGGCAGAGGGGATGGGGGTGTTTTGCCAGTAAGAAGTGAAATTAAATGGGTAGCATGAAATTATATTGAATTGAAGTTGTGGGTAGAGTTGAAGGAGTGCAAAGGAAAAAGGGCCCTGATAGGAGCGGTTTACAGACATCTGAGCAGTAGTCAGGTTGTGAAGAAGAAAATAAATCAGGAGATAGAAAAGGCATTCAAAGTTTGTGCGAAGATTTGTAGCTTAGGTGCTCATTGTTGTGGTTCTGTTCGCCGAGCTGGGAATTTGTGTTGCAGACGTTTCGTCCCTTGTCTAGGTGACATCCTCAGTGCGTGGGAGCCTCCTGTGAAGCGCTTCTGTAATCTTTCCTCCGGCACTTATAGTGATTTGTACCTGCTGCTTCCGGCTGTCCGCTGCAGTGGCTGCTATATTGGATCCAGGTCGATGTGCTTATTGATAAGCATCAATAAGCACATCGACCTGGACCCAATATACCGGCCACTGCAGCGGACAGCTGGAACTGACAACCGGAAGGGGCAGATACAAATCACTGTAAATGCCGAGGAAAGATCACAGAAGCGCTTCACAGGAGGCTCCCAAGCACTGAGGATGTCACCTAGACAAGGGACGAAACGTCTGCAACACAAATTCCCAGCTCGGCGAACAGAACCACAACATAGAAAAGGCATGTGAGAAAGGCACGATTACAATAATTATGAGGACTTCAATATGCAGGTGAACTGGAAAAACCAGTTTGGTAGCAATCACAAGGAATTCATGGAATGTCCACAAGATGTTGTTTTTTGGACCAGATTGTGCTAGAGAACAGGCAATTCAGGATTTGGTGATGTGTAATGAAGCAGGCTTGATTAGGGAGCTGAAGCTGAAGGACCCTCTGGGGCTTACTGACCATAACATGATAGAATTCACCATGCAGTTTGAAGGGGAAAAAGCTGGCGTCAAATGCAACAGTTTCACAACTGAGTAAAGGTAACTCTGGAGATACAAGGGAGAAGCTGGCCACAGGCGATTGGAAAGGGGATCCTAGCAGTGAAGACAGTGGAGCCACAATGCAAGGAATTTCTGAGGGCAATTGAGACTGGAAAATGGTTAATGAAACATCTATTTAAAGGAGTGTTGAGGAAGTGCAGAAGAGAGGAAACAATAGGCTGGTTACCAGTGACTGAGGTCAGGCTAAGATTTTCAGGTTCATTATTAGGGATGAGATTGCGGAGTACCGTTCTTGGAAGTGTATGGTAAGATAGGGCTGAGTCAGCACGGTTTATTCAAGGAGAGGTAAAGCTTGACAAATCTGTTAATTCTTTGAGGAAGTAACAAGTATATCAGACAAAAGACATGATCTACAGTATTTGGATTTCCAGAAGACCTTTGACAAGATGGTACACAGGAAATAAGAGCCCATGATTTTACAGGCAAGGTATTGGCACAGATATACAGTACTGGATTAGCTGACCAACAGAAGACAGACAGTAGGGATAAAGGGTTTATTTTCCAAGATGGCAGCCAATGATTAGTGGAGTTCATGTGGGGGTCTGTGTTGGGATGGCAACTATTCATGTTAAAAATTAATGATCTGGACAAAGGTAGGTGGAGGGACAGATGGTGTTGAGGAAGCACAGAAGGACTTGGACAGGCTAAAAGAATGGGCAAAGAAGTGGTAGATGCAATACAATATAGGAAAATGGGAGGTTTTGCAGCTGGTAGGAAGAATACATGCATAGACTATTTTTTAAATGGGGAAAGGCTTGGGAATCCTAGTTCAGGATTCCCTTAATGTTAACATGCAGGTTCAGTCGGCAATTAGGAAGGCAATTACAATGTTAGCATTCATTTGAAGAAGGCTAGAATTTAGACCATAGATGTTTCCTGAGGTATAATGACTCTGGTCAGATGGCATTTAGAATAGAGAGCAGTTTTGAGCCTGGGATCCAAGGAATGATTTGCTGGCATTGGAGAGTGTCCAGATTTACAAGATAGATGCCAGGGATGAAGGCCTTGCCATAGGAGAAGTTGAGGACTCTGGGTTTGTACTTGATGGAGTTTAGAAGGATGACAGGGATCACATTGAAACTCTCAGAATATTGAGGGGCATGGATAGAGTGGGCATAGAGAAGATATTTCCATTAGTCGGAGGGAGTAGAACCTGAAGGCACAGCCTTCAAGATGTATCTTTAGAACTGAGATGAGGAGGTTAATCTGCAGAATTCAAAATCATAGAGGGGTGTGGAGGGAAAGTCACTGAGTGTCTTTAAGACTGAGATAGATAGGGTCATGTTTGGTAAGGGGATCAGGGTAATGGGACAAAGGCAGGAAAATGGGGTTGTGAAAGGTATCAGCCATGATCGAATGGCTGAGGAGACATGATAGGAGCAGAATCAGCCATGCGACCTATGTCTTATGGTCATCTGCAAGTTTCCTCCAAGCCACACACCATCCAAACTTAGAAATATATCAGCATTCATTCACTACTGCTGGGCTAAAACCCTGGAAACTCCTCTCTATGGCATTGTGGGTCTATCTTCAACACAGCGACTGCAGCAGTTCACAACTGAACAATAAAGATAATCCACCCACTGCCCCTTAATGTTCAACAGCATTACTATGACTGAATCTCCACCATCAACATCCTGTGAGCTCCTATTGACAGTCAGATCAATCATACAAATATTGTAACTACAAAAGGGCATGACAGATCATGGGAAAAAATGTGGGAAATGCACTTACCAATTCCTCAAAGGCTGTCCATCATGAAAAAAACACAAGTCAAGAATCCAACTGATTACTCTCCAGTTGCCTGGATTAGTGCAGTTCCAACACAAAACTCAATCACATCGAGGAAGGAGCACTTGATTAGCACTCAATCTGCTACATTAAAACATTCACCCACTTCCCACTAGTGCAGCAGTAGCAAAATTTTGCATCAGCTACAAAATGCAGAGCAGCCCAGGTTCCTTTAATAGTATCTTCGAAAGCCATGACCTTTACCACCTGGAAGATCAAGGGCAGCAATAATCAGTGAATTTTACTCCTTGGCTTGTCCATGATTGGATAAGCAATGAGCAGTAAGGAAACTCTGTGTTGGCTTTAGGGGACTGTCTGTGCCTTTTTCTCAGGGCTGGGATCCTGCCAAGACATGGAGATTCCCCCAACTCCAGAGCTGGTGAGGACCAGTAAGGGGGGGGGGGGGGGGGGGGAATGGAGGGGGAGAGGGGTCGGTGGGGGATGGAAATAGAGAAGGGGGTTGGCATAAGATTAGTATTTCATTTTGCTGGATCTGGCAGCTCCATCTGTTGGGGATGGGTACCGTTACCCAGTGAAGGCAAGAGGTTGAGATGAAGAGGCAAGAGACAGAGGGAATGGTAGGGGTGAGGTGACTGCAGCAGGAATAGATGGAAATAGAAGAAGGTGAGGCAAGGAATGAGGACGATGCCAGAGGAGTGGGTGGGGTGGGGGGGGGGTGGGAGGGGGGAGGAGGAGGACGAGGCGGAGATAGTTACAGGTATACGGAGTTGGAGAAAAGAGGGTTCAAAACGACATGGAGTGGTAAAAAATGTTTACAAGAGTTGTAGCAACAAGACGGAAGAGGCTATTGCATGAAGAGTAGGAGTGGGAAGGGAAGTTGCAAGGTGGGGCAAGAGGTAGCCTGTACAAGGCAATAACAGTTAAACAATCATGAACAAAAGGAATACTCAAATAACTAGTGTCGGAGTGACCTCAGTCCCTGAGGCAAGAATACTCTAAGCTTTGGGAATTCAGCAGGAACAGCAGTTTAATCTAGCAGCAATTGATTACAGCAAGGAGAGGAACTCAAGACTGTCACACAGGACAATCAAGCTCACTCTGCAGGATACCTGCGCAACACTATATACTTTTTTTACATCGATATTACACAAGTCTACAAGCTGTTACTATGCCGTTGATTATATCATGTCTATAAGTCAATGAACTAAGCAGTAGTTACATCAAATCTATAAATCAATTGACTGGGTAGTTAATTACAAGTCAATAAATTAATTATGTCAAATTTATAATTCAATTAACTTGGCATTTTAATTATGTCATAACGCTGTGCATTACATATCTACTAACCACATTCAAGCATGTGGTGTCCATTTGCTTATGTGATCACTTATTCATCCCTTAACCTTTGCTCCTGAACATTGTGGTCTGCTCGTGTTCTGCCCTGCTTACCCATATCAGTTGGCAACTAACCAACCATACTTCTGTTTTTTGGGTGGTATGTCTTGAGCAATGCAGCAAGTCAATCACTCCAAACATTTCGTTCCATGGTCCTGACACCCAAAGCAACACACTAGATGCACCACTGCCTAGCCAGGAGCCCCGAAAGACCATCCCTTTCCCTGTCCTCCCTCTTCACCCCATTGTCTCCCCTATCACTGCTTCAATGAAGGACCTCGAGCATACACCTGAGGCAATTCCCAGCAACCAAAGAGTACCCTTATTCCCCTACAACTAGGATCCAAGAAAACTTTAAATCAATGAGGTAATTAATTCCTTACATATTATTGTGGAATTTCTAGTTTAAGGCTCATAAGAGCGATTGTTGTGGGGTGGTAAATGTCAAAAATCAGTGGATTCCTTTGGAATAAATATGCATTAGTGTGACCTCATTAATCAGCGTATAGAACTGTGCCAATTAGTTTGAACAAAACTTTTGTTAACTTACATCTATTGTCTTTCAACAATTTAAATACTATGGTATCTATGAAATTAATGCTCTCACTGTATGTTGTGGCTTTAAGTTCAATAGAAAATTGATAATTCAGGATATTGGTGAGTTATTTTAATTCTGCTTCTGTACATGACCAAGTACCACATCCACAGAAATACAGAAGGTATTGCTATTTATTAAGTGATATTACGTAATGAGTTAAGGAATGAAAAAGCCCCCAAGTAACACTATGCAGTCTGAGAAAATTTCAAACAGACCTTGAGAAAGAAAAATGTTGACCATTGGTTAACAATGAAAAAGTGAGAAAAATCACAATTTACCTGTAATTCAATTAATGTTTTATTAATCTTTCCAATAGTTTGAAATAGCTAACAAGAAACAAGTTACATAACAAGGCAGTGTAGCTGGAATTTATTCAAAATGCAAATATATCTATTTTTAAACATGATTAAAGTGCTTTAACGATCCTCAGACTGAAGAGATCCTATGTTATAAAATGTATCATCCTCAATCTGACATTTAGTATATCTTAGAGTTACCTAACCCAATTGTATCCTAGAGTACCACACTGATGATAAATGGTAGACTTATGATACAAAGAGCTGAATTATTATTGCCATTACAAGTGTTTTAACTAAAGAATCAAAAAAGAGCATAGGATAGATTGGTTGACACACTAAACTGCTACATAGCAGTAATTAGAATTGAGTCTCTCATCTGATATTTGAGAGAAAAGCAGGAATAGGTACTTAAATCTACAAATTCATATTTCTGTCTTGCAGAGAAAGTTCAATGGCTTCCTGTACCATTTCATCCTCGTCAACACTGTAATCCTGAAAAATAAAGAATAAATTTATATAGTGCTTGAAAAGCAGCTTGATAATTGATACTGTAGTTACATGTAAAAAAAAAATCATGCCCACTGTAGTGGAGCTTTAGCTTTAGAAATGTGCTCTAAAAAGGTTATATTCCTGTAAACCAGACCCAGCTTCCTGAGAACCAAGATAGCTTTGAAACCAACCAAAGAAATTCAAATTATGTTTTATGTAGTAGCATTAATATACTGCACAGAAACACTGACCAATATTTGATATCAAGCTACATTAGGAGATAACAGGGCAGATAACCAATCCTTGGTTAAAAGATGGAAGGCTTTAAGACGCTTCTTCAAAGTAGAGAAGAGATTTAGGGAGAATATTTTACACCTTGGGGTCTGTAACTTCAGCTTCCACTGGTAAAGTGATTAAAACCAAGAATACTCAATTAAGATCTGAAGGTATAGGCACAGAAATTTAAGGAGTGCACAAAATGTGGGGAATATTTGAGTTTGACAAAGAAGAGATCAGAAAACAAAGACAAGCCAAGCAGCATTGTTTATCCGGGAATCCATGCAAGTCAGTGAGCAAATAATGGAGATTTGGTGCATTTTGAGACACAGGCAGTAGGTTTTGGCTGATTCTCAAGTTTGCTAAGGGCAGTTTTTTTTAAATAGAATTCCTACAGTGTGGATTCAGGCCCTTCGGCCCAACAAGTCCACAACGACCCTCCGAGGAGCATCCCACCCAAAACCCATTAGTCTACATTTACCCCCGACTAATGCACCTAACCTACACATCCCTGAACGCTATGGGCAATTTAGCATGACCAATTCACCTAACCTGCACATCTTTGGATTGTGGGAAGAAACCCGAGCACCTGGAGAAAATTCACGCAGACATGGGGAGAATGTGCAAACTCCACACAGACAGTTGCCCAGGGCTGGATTCGAACCCAGGTTTTTGGCGCTGTGAGGCAGCAGTGCCAACCATTGAGCAGTTCACAATGCACTAAAATATGGAAACAAATAAAAAGTGGCAGGGGAGGAATAAGGCAAGTTTAGAGGTGTAAATGGGTAACCTTAGTGATGGAACAGATGTAGTGGGTAGCTCAAAGTCAGGTACACCAAAGCTGAAAACAGTTTGGTTTAACATCAGACAGGAGAGGGATTAGAAATGGTTAGGGATTGTAAATTCTGATTGAGACGAACAATAATGACTTTGATCTTTTTCATATTTAGTTGAAGAAAAGTTCAGTGCATTCAGTATTGGATGTCAAACAAGTAGGCTGACAACAGAGAGAAGTCCGAATGAAGAAAATTAATAAAAGTTAATCTAGTCTTTTCCATGACCTCAAGTCCTTCTCATGTGGTTCCCAGCCTGTGAATTACAGCATTAACTTTCCTACAACAGAAAGTTAACCATCAATGTCAGTGATATTAGCAGGAGTTTAAGTTTGGTCAGAAAACTAGAAAGTACCTTAACTTAGTCAAATAGTGCCATGTGGTCTTTTACATCTGTCTTGGAGGTCAAACCTTGGTTTAAGTGGAGCACTTCCCAAACATTCTCCCATCATGATCCCATTTCAAGGCTTCACAATAGCCACAAGCTCTCAATAAGAGAGTTAAGTCAGAAATACAAGAGCAGCTGGGGCCAAGATGATCTGGGATTGGGGGTAGGATGGAAGATCAGTGTGATTATTCTTCAGGAATGTCTTAAAAACCTACCATTTCACAGGCTTTTTTTGGAGCATAAATCTGGCTGAGCACATGACTCCACACCCCCAGCTGGGAGCCCTAATTTAACATTTTATCTGAAGAACACTAGCTATGTCAGAGCAGCATTCATTATTTGCAGAAAAACATTAGCCTAGATGAGGCGCTCAGATTTATGGAGGGGGAGTTAAACAAATGATCCTCCACCAACTTAATAAACCCAGTTTGGGTAAAAAAAAGGTCTATTGTTAGGAAAACACAGATGACTACCTCAGAGATTTGGTGAAACATTGTTAATAGACATGCGGCCCTTTTGGTGGCTTAGGTTTCTAAAGAACAGCATTAGGTTTCTCAACAGCAGATACAGATGAGCAAAGACATACAGTCATTTATTTTTCTACAAACTTTTGGCTGGAATTTATAGACTCTGCAGTATGAAAGGCTTCCTCTATGCTTTATTAGTGGTATTAGTACTGTTCAAACTTCTGCGAAGGGACAAGTCAGTGGGTTTACAGATTGAAGGTCTTGCAGGTATGATTGTGTGTTTACACTAGAGTTTCCTGAAAATGAAAGTACGTACCACAAAAGTATCGTACGAAAACTTATGACGAATTTTCAAATGTTGTATCAAGTTTGCACTCTTGAAGTTTGGGTCACCCCATGGCATGGAGGAACAAATTGGGCAAACCTGGTTAAAAAAAACAAAATGGAATGCAGAAATAATTGTAAAATACCAAAGCGATATGAATTGCACAATACTGATTTGAACAGTATGCTAACAAATAGTAATTATTCCCATTGTCTTTTAAACGGTTTCAAAACACTCTTCAGTCTGAATAGATTGAAGATTGTAAATTCTAACAATCTACTCAAAATTGGAAAGAAAGTGAATAATGGAGATAAAAATAATCTGCTAGAAAATTGGGTTAATGGACAAAATGCTCTTGTTAGGAAATAGTAAAATATTCTAACTCTCACAAAGACTTTGTTAAGAAAGAGATCTCAGTTCCAATCTCCTATCCCTTTCTTGTAGCCCTCCAAATATTTATAGCCAGACTTTTAAAAATAAAAATCATTCACGGGAATGTACCCCAGGCTGCAGGTAGAGTCAGAGTCATACAGCAAGGAAACAGATCCTTCAGTCGAACTGGTCCAGATCAACCTTATTTCCAAATTAAACTAGTCCCACTTGCAAAATTTGTCCTTTATCCCTCCAAACCTTTCCTATTCACGTACTTAACCAAATGTCTTAAATGTTGTAGCTTACCTACATCTACCTCTACATCCACAATGCTACTTGATCCAGCGGCAGGGAAAGAACAGTAATACAGTCAGGCCAGTGAGTGGCTTTTGGAAGGGGATTTGCAAGGGTGGCGTTCCCATGTATCTGCTGCCTTTGTCCAGGTATATTTTAGTGGTTGTGGGTGTTTGGAATGTGCTATCTAATGAGCATGTGAATTTCTGAAGTGCGTCTTGTAGATGGTACACACTGCCACAACTGAGCAGTGGAGGGAATGGATGATAATAGATGGGGCACCAATTAAGTAGGCTGCTTTATTCTGGATAGTGTCAAGCTTCTGGAGTATTTGTGGAACTGCACTCATCCAGGCAAGTGGGGAGTGTTTCATCATATTGCGCATCACAGGTGGTAGACAGGGTGGACAGAGTTTGGAAAGTTAGGTGGTAAGTTAGCTACTACATGATTCCTAGCTTCTGACCTGCTCGTGGCCACATTGTTTATATCACAAGTTCAGTTCAGTCCAGTCTCTGGTACATCGTAATCTGCAGGATGTTGCTAGTGGGGAATTCAGAGATGGTAATGTCACTCAATGTCAAGGGATGATTAGACTCTTTCTCAGTGAAGTTGGTCAATGTGTTGACTCTTAATTCTGGAAGACAATCTTAGCAGGATTTATACACTTAACTGTAAGGTCCTAGGGAGTGTTGCTGAACAAAGAGACCTTGGAGTGCAAGTAGATAGGATAGTGAAGGAGGTGTTTGGTATGCTTTCCTTTATTGGTCAGAGTATTCGGTACAGGAGTTGGGAGGTCATGTTGCGGCTGTACAGGACATTGGCTAGGCCACTGTTGGAATATTGCGTGCAATTCTGGTCTCCTTCCTATCGGAAAGATGTTGTGAAACTTGAAAGGGTTCAGAAAAGATTTACAAGGATGTTGCCAGGGTTGGAGGATCTGAGCTACAGGGAGAGGCTGAACAAGCTTGGGCTGTTTTCCCTGGAGCGTCGGAGGCTGAGGGGTGACCTTATTGAGGTTTACAAAATTACGAGGGGCGTGGATAGGATAAATAGACCAAGTCTTTTCCCTGGGGTCGGGGAGTCCAGAACTAGAGGGCATAGGTTTAGGGTGAGGGGGGAAAGATATAAAAGAGGCCTAAGGGGCAACTTTTTCACGCAGAGGGTGGTAAGTGTATGGAATGAACTGCCAGAGGATCTGGTGGAGGCTGGTACAATTGCAACATTTAAGAGGCATTTGGATGGATATATGAATAGGAAGGGTTTGGAGGGATATGGGCTGGGTGCTAGCAGGTGGGACTAGATTGGGTTAAGATGTCTGGTCGACATGGACAGGTTGGACCGAAGGGTCTGTTTCCATGCTGTACATCTCTATGACTCTATGACACAAATTTCAGTTTAAAAGAGAAACAAATCTTTATTTCTGGATAGTCAGAGAGAGATCCTGAGTGACACCAAAGGAGTCTCATAGTCTTTTTGTGGTGGCATCCCTCGATGAATCTCTGAACATTACATGTAAGCAGTCCACTTAATATCTTGTTTGGGTGTGACGAATAAGGATTTCTTAACATCACATAGCTGATTGCTATTATATTGTTAAAAACAGGTATTTCTCAATCTTGCAATGACTAGTGATTGCTACCTTCCTGTGACAAATACCAAGTTGTTCATAAGGGCCTGTTACTGTATTATTCACAATTTTGTGTTAATGGGTAAGGAGGTCGATAATAGGATCCAGTATTGTTCTCATTGTTGGTCTTCATATACCCTTGTTAATAGGTAAGGAAGTTACATTAAAAGGAACAGGAGGCAGTTAATAAGATGGAATGAGCTGCCAGATGGAACAGGAGGCAGTTAATAAGATCTATAACTAGGGCTGACAGTCTTATCCAAGGAACAAATAGCTTTGCCAAGGGCTGAGGGTAAAATACACACCTATGGCTTCAGACAATTCCTACAGTTCGGAGATAAGCAGATACCTTCTGTGATTTCCCGAGAGCAGGCACACAGTCAAAATTATAGTAAGCCACTATGATAGAGATTTTTTAAACTGTTGAATTCCAAATGCTCTAAAAACATTATGATCGGCCATTATAATAGAATGTTTGCTGTTGAATTACCAAAACTTTATCAAGTGTCTCATGCTTGTGTGGTTCAATTGTCATTTGCCATTTGTCAACTCAAACCTGGATGTTATCTAATTCTTACTGAGTTTGGATATGGGCTGCTTCTGGATCTAAAGAGATATATTATCAGAAGTTCTTTTGAAAGTCACCATTTTATTAAAATCATTCTTTGGAGGAGTGTCACTGACAAAGTGAGCATTACTAATTACGATTGAGATGGTGGCATCATATTCTTGAATCATTGCAGTTTCTGATGGAGGTACGACCAGTGTACTTATTTTGACAATTTTCAGTCTATTTGGGCAGTGCATTCCAGATGCACTGCACACGGTAGTCAAAATCACTTTTCTGAGATAACCTTTGAGCTATTGTCTGCTATTTATCTTAAAAACAAAAGTCTCCATTTCCTGGTTCTCCATCCTTTCTTCAATGGGGAGAGTCACTTTCTACTCTGTCCAGACAAATGATTTTGAGCACCTGTATCAAAATCTCCCTCAAACAGCAGACCCAACTTCCTTATCCCTTATCCTTGAAGTTCCTTATCCCTGGAACCATTCTGTAATAAACCTTTTCTGCAGACTTCTTACATGCCTTCTCATGTTTATTTTTCTCCCCCCAAGAAATATTGTGCCCACAACTGGACTCATTGCACAGTTGAAGCAGCCACAGTATTATGCTCTGCATTAACTATAAGTCCTATTAACAATCCCATTCTCACTTGTCCAGCCAACCTCAATTTGTATATACATATCCTCCCTACCTCTGTCCTTTAGCTTACAATACCTCTCGTCATTCCTTCTTTCAATATTATCACTTCACACATCACTGCATTCTGTTTCATCTGCTAAACGTCCACCCATTCCACCGGCCTACATGCTCTTGAAATTTATCACTATCCTCCTCAGATTTCAAAATACCTCCAAGTGTTGTTCCATTTGAAAATTTTCTAAATGCACCCTACCAAAATGCTAGATATTAAAATGATATCAAAGAACACTTCTAGTACCAAGGTTTGGGAAACTCTACTGTATATCTTCCTGTTGTTTGAAAGATAATTGTTCACCATTATTTCACTTCCTTTTATTCAGTCAACATCATATCCCTGCTGCCAATGTCCCTACTCTTCCAGGGGCTTCCAGAGAGTTAAAGTGCAACATTACTGGTTTGCCTGCAAACAATATATTTATCACATTTACTATAATTTCATGGAAATCACTCAAAGTAAATTGTTTTAAATTCTATTGAATAATTGAGAGGATCTGAGAGATATGCATCATAATTAATCAAAAGATTTAGATTTAAAACATTAATGCAAAAACCTAGGGAAGAAAAGATTAGGAAGAGGCAGTTTTGGAAGAGGCGGTTTTAAAAGAGGCAGGTTTGTTGCCATTGTAAATATTCTGGAGTTATATAAACATCAAATTAACCATGCAATATATAAACATCCTTTTCAATCTTAGTCTTTATTTAGATCAGATCACTTCAACATTGCAAATAATAGCAGTATAGAAAGACAAATTCCAAGTGAAACATAAAGCCACAAACAAACACGTGCAAAGTACATTGAAGTAGGGATAGAAAATAGAAAGTGACCATTTGGTTCATCATAACTCTGCTAACTCTTTCACATAACGAATAGATTTGCAAAATTTTCCACTTTCCGTACTTCTCCAGTTACCTTTTGTATTCAATCTGCTTCCACTAGCCATTTAGTCAATGCATTCAAATAACAATGTTTTTAAAATATTTCCCTCATCATCTCACCTCTAGCTCTTTAACAATTATACTAATTCTGCCTTTTACCAGAGTTTCTCAATTACACTGAAAAATTCATGATCTGAAACACTTGTCAGATCACTCCTTTAAAAAAAAACTTTGCTGCTCTAATGTTTATTGTTTAGTCAACTATATGGAACCATTCCAATTCTGCAGTCTAACAGCTTGACATCCTTCTTGAAATTAAACATAGCACCCAAAATTAGCCAGTACTTCAAGCTGTGTTACAAATGGTTTTCAAAAAGTTTAGCACAACTTCCTTGCTTTGTGTACTCGTCAACTTAGTAGCCCACATCCCTTTCAAAAGGAATTCAAATTATATTCCTCAGGTTCTGTTTCTGCACCTCCTTTAAAACTGTCTCATTCAGATTAGGTTGTCTATCACTGTATAAAACTGAAACCTTTCACATGTCCTAATTTCTGTTTGCACTGTATCTGCTCACTTCGTTAGACTGTCTTACGTACAACTCTATTTCCAAGTTCATGTAAACTTTAAACACATACCCAAGTTCAAGTTGTTGATATCATAAACAGTTGCTGCAAATCAAGGATTCTTGAGTGACACTTGACACTGTCTGAAAAGAAAATTGCTCATCACTATTATTTGCTTTCTATTCTTTGGCCAATGTCCTTTCAATCCTTCAATTTGGTTAGTCTATTATGTGATACCCTGTCAAACACTTTCCAAGATAGCAACTCACTCCAATAACTTCAATGAATTCAATAATTCAACCATGCTGTGCTGTTTAAAAATAAAACACTGGTTTACTATCGCACATATCTTTTCGTTAGTGATATTTCAGTTTGTCTGGGATCTCTTTTTCTGTTAAAAATTAAAAAAGGATGCAGACATCACTGACTGACTGCGGCAGCGTTTATTGCCCATCCTCATTGTTCTTGGTGAATGGTGAGCTGCTGGCTTGAAACTGACACAATCCATTTGATGTGAGTGGACCCACAAGACTGTTCAGAGGGAGTCCCATCCACTGACAGTGAAGGAATCACAACATATTTCCAAGTCAAAGTAAAGTAGTGAGTGGTTTGGGAAAAGGGGAATCTTACAAGTGGTAGAGTTTCTATGTATCTGCTGCTGTTGTCCCACATGGAAGTGGTTAAGGGTTTGGAAATTAACGTCTGAATGGAAATTTTTCAGAAGTTCTGCAGTATATCTTGTAGATGGTATGCATTGCTGCTACCGTGCACCAGTACTGAAGGGAGTGAATGTTTGTAGATCTGGTGCCCTTGTCAGCTTCTGTTCTGGACCCTCTTCTCATCAAGTTGAAAGTTTTTTTTTGGTTTTGATGAATGCCAGTTGGATGACCAATTTGCAGTACATAGTGATGCCAACAGCGTGGGTTCAATTCCCACACTGGCCAAGGTTACCTTGAAGGATTCGCTCAACCTCTTCCCTCACCTGAAGCATGGTGACCAGCAAGTTAAACCACCACCAGCCATTTCTCTCGATAGTACGGTGTTCAGTTCTGGAATCCACGTTATAGGAAGGATATGATTGCACTGGAGTAGGTACAGAAGAGATTTATCAGGTTCTTGTCTGGGCTAGAGAATTTTAGATATGAAGAGAGACAGGATAGAAGGCAGTTTTCCTTGGAGCAGAGGAGTCTGAGGGGGTTGTGATCAAGATGTGTAACATTAGGAAGGGCATAGACAAAAAATAACTTTTCCCTTTGATGGAGGGATCAATAACTAGAATGCATAGATTTAAGGAAAGGAGCACAAGGTTTAGAGGGGATATCAGAATTTCTTTTTCTCCCAGAGGGTGGTTGGAATCTGGAACTCATTGTCTGAAGGGCTGGTAAGAGGCAGAAATCTTCATAACATTTAAGAAGTATTTGGATGTACATGTGTGATGCCAAGACAAACAAAGTTATGGACTAAGTACTGGAAAATGAGATTAGAATAGCTAAGTAGTTGTTTTTGGCTAGTGCAGACTCAATAGGCTGAAGGGCCTTTTCCAGTGTATAGACCTCTAAGAGTCAAAACATTAACCTTGCTTTTCCCTCTAAGATGCTGCCAGATCTGTTGAGTTTCTCTATAGCACTGTTCTTTATTTCAGATCTCAAGCACCTGAAATATTTTGTTTTCACAGGTGTTTACATACCAATAAGCGCGTGTTAATGCAATTGGCACATTCCAGGATCTCAGAGTTGGTGACCCAGTCCTACGAATAGATTATGAAGATACTTCTGTAACAGTAAAGTTAGAAACTGTTCACACTTGCTCTTGCCTAACTGTAGAGGAGGGTGTCAAGTTCACTCTCAGTTTAGTGATCTCAAGTCAGGTTGCTGTTGTTTCACGCTCTTACCCAACTTGGGTATAATAGATGTAGCTTTTGTGGTGTGACCTTTATTTTTAGCATGAAGTAAGAGATTGCTAGCAATTGTGAAGTTTAACTGTGTGAACTGTTATGGCCACGATGGAGAAATGGGCTCAGAATCAAGCCCAACCATTATTGTAAGTATATTAAAAAAAAGCTGCTGATGATGAAAATCTGAAACAAAGTGCTGGAGAAACTCAGCAGGTCTGAGACAGAAAGCAGAGTAAATGTTTTAAGTCCTCTATGCCCTTTTCAGAACTGTATAAGTATGTTGATTCAACCATCAAAATGGTCAAATGATTCCCTTTACAGCAGATTCCAGAATAAGGGAAACTTTCACCAGACTTCTTCAAATGACCTCAAAATTACAAATCAATTTTTTTCTTAAAACAAGTGACAAACGCTGGTTAACATCCAATCTATAATCTGGAATTAGAACAATATTCACTTCATCTCGACCCAAGAAACACTCATGGCACAAAAAGTCAGTCTCTATAATGGGGGAATTATTCTTTTTAAAAACGAAGCAAAAGAAAAAAAAACTCCTGTTGGCTATGTGCATAAAGCAAAAGCAAAGTACTGAATGTGGTGACTTCTCATGCATCCACTGGGTTTCTTGTTGACAAAAAAAAACTGACAGCTGAAGACCAATGGTCGATCTTAGTTCAGACTGAAAACAAGCTCAAGCAGAGTCTTTAGACAGTAGCTACCATTCCACTCCCCAAGGATTTTAACAATATTCAGAAAAAACTAATACAAGTAAACTTTCAGATTGCTAAGCATTTACTGAAGTGGTGGTGGTTGGAGGGGGCAGTGCTGGGTGGGAGAGTTACTTGCAAATCCCCTAGTTTCTTTCTACTCGTCACTTACTCTGTCTTAAAGACCCAAGTCCAGAAAGGATTTCTAGGCAATCATAAGAATCAAGATTCCCAGAGTCACATCAAACGGTCTTCCAACAAATAAGGGCCATTAACTCCATCTTTCATCATGCTAAAAGCTGTCTTGCCTTTTTCTACAATCAACTAACTCTCCAAACAGCAGGTACAACTATAGATCATATTAAAACTGCCAACTTCATTTTCAAGAAAACACACAGTAAACCATTTCTAATCCAGAAAATGTCCAAATAATTCTATTTCTTCCAATGTTTCACATAATCAATAAAAGAAAACATCCTCAAAATAAGTTATTAATAACTACCAGTGCCACATTGTCAATGCTGGTAGGTAGCGGCAGCAATATCCTGGACCATAATATTGATCTTCCTAATGCTGATGATGGAGCCAAAATTTTCACTGTCGTGACAGAGTATATGCACCATTTACTGCTTCAGTACAGTATAAGTTCTTCAGTACAGAATAATAGTGCAGTGTCATCAGCACAGAACAACTCCAACAGAGTAACTCTTACATCTTAGGTAAACAATATTTGAGCAGCTTTCTGGGATGCAAATGGTCAGTCTCTACACATGGCCTGAAAGACTA
This sequence comes from Chiloscyllium punctatum, assembly GCF_047496795.1. Lineage (NCBI taxonomy): Eukaryota > Metazoa > Chordata > Chondrichthyes > Orectolobiformes > Hemiscylliidae > Chiloscyllium > Chiloscyllium punctatum. The sequence continues at coordinate 33,094,668 of NC_092775.1, forward strand.
TGGTAGTAGCAGAGAGAAGAATATGAAGAGTTCAACAGTGCCAGAACACAATTACATTTGACTGTACTGTGGATTTCAAAAGGATTCAATGTTGACCCATCATATTGTCACAAAATAGAAGACTGCACTGAACAGTTTCAGTGAGCAGCTTCAACAGGGAATCAATTTTCTTTAGCAGTTTAAATAAATTGCTTTTGCTCATGTGATTGAATACCTTAATGAGATTGACAAGGTCTACTTTGTCAACAGTCTGAGATGATGATTTTAAGAGCAGATTTGGATTAAATGCATTCTGGGGATGCAGGATAAATCATCCAGGCAAAATTTACTATCCAGCAAGGCCAATAAATAAATAATCTTTTACAGGGAGATGCCTCAATAGTTGTTGCAGTTGTGGTCTTCTTTGTTCTTGCTAAAGGTCACAAGCAGGAATACCTGGTCCCTACCCTTTCCTCCAGCAGAGAAAAGAGAAATTTGCATAGAACTTAATATCATGTTCTGACATCTTGAAGGGTAGATACATTGCCAGGAATAGTACCACACACAAAATCAGGATGTTCCCACGTCTGATCTTTGCAGTGTAAACTGATCTGAGCTGGGCAAGTGGCAGACACTTGACAGTTGGGCTTAGACGTTCTGTTGCTAAAGTGTGTGAAAGCAAATAAAGCTAGGATTACCCTATCTTTATAATTCATTTAGTGTCATCCATATGAGACTGTAAGGATTGATTAGTTGCGCTACCTCCACAATAATTCTGTCAATGCTCCAATTTCAGCATTTTAACAAATAGCTGTAATGAATGGCCATATTCTGGAATAATTTGATATTTTTGGAATAAGGGATTGCTGATACTATTAAAATAGTTAGATTAATCTATTTTACATTATATACAGCAGTTTTAAAAAGTCTTACCATTCTTCCATATTCTCCTGTATGGTTTGTACTGCAATGCTCAATCAAGCTATCTTGGTCCAAATTTTTAGCATTGCAGAATGGACAGGTAAAAGTAAAGCGATTCGGGACATTGCTAAAAAATGAGAGGTACAATCCAACATTTATTTAGGTAAGTAAAACGCACATTAAATTACTGATAAAACATTTTAGCATGTCCAGTACTGGCATGCCATATGATAACTGTTCAGTCACTACTTTAATTGGATACAAACAAACAAGCTGTTAAGATGACTGCTACAAATCATATGGCATTTGGACTATAGACAACATTAAGTCTGCTGTGAATATCTAAATAAATACAGACATTGGTAAGGGAAGTACATAGCCACCTGTGGAATCCACAATTCTCTTTAAGAATGGGCCACCACAGATGAACTGTGGACATTCTAGATTGCCCAATACCATGCTATCCCACAAGCATGTAGTTAAAACTGGTTCAAGGGATTGCATTTTTTTAAACTACATCAGGACTCAACCAATCCATCAGTGCCATTCAGGCTAAAAGAAAACAGAGTCTGAAACCAATAGCAATTCATCAAGCAGTTAATTGGTTTAATCAGTCCAATTTTAACATTCACCTAAGAACCAACCTTCTAGTTATTCAAATATCAAAGCTCAATGTGTGAGCCCTTCACTTTACAAAATACTCACTTTAATTTTAAAAAGTTGAATCCATGGAAGAAAGCTGCTGGCTGCAGAAATGTTGGTCTGTGCCTCGGACTAGAAAGTCCCCGAACACGATTGATCTCTTGAAACCAGACATACCCCTCATTGCATGAGAGGTGGTCTTGATACCAGCAACTTGGCTGTCCCTGCTACATTTCCTTGAGAATCCATCATCCCCTACATTTTCCAACGCAGCATACTTGTTTGAAGTGGGGTAGCCACAGAAGACTCCTGCACTACCTGCCTACCTCTCTTACTTTTCCTAGAGTTAACGCATCTATGTGACTATATCTGCGACTTTTCTCTCTTTACTATAACTGCCATCCATTACGGCCCCTTGCTCTAAGTGTCACTCCAAACGATGCATTCAATCTGATAGGATTTGCAACCAATGACATTTATTGAAGATACAATCCTCAGTGACACATAAACTCTCCCTAAACCCCCACATCCGACAAGAAGAGCATATCACTCTACTAAAGGCCACTCTTGCTTCTTCCAATCTCTTGAGAGCAGTAATATCTGGATTACTCCCGGTGCTGCAAACTGAGATTAGAAATAAGAGTGTAGAGCAGACGAATGCATGGCTGAAGAGCTGGTGAATGGGAAAAGGATTCACATTTTTGGATCATTGGAATCTCTTCTGGGATAGAAGTGACCTGTACAAGAAGGATGGTTTGCACCTGAAGTGGAAGGGGACTAATATAATGGCAGGGAGATTTGCTAGAGCTGCCTTCGTTTGGAAAATGGGAAGTCTTCAGAAACGAGATAATAAGAGTGCAGAGACAGTATATTCCTGTTAGGGTGAAAGGAAAGGCTGGTAGATATAGAGAATGCTGGATGACGAAATAAATTGAGGGTTTGGTTAAGAAAAAGAAGGAAGCGCATGTCAGGTATAGACAGGATGGATCAAGTGAATCCTTAAAAAAGTATAAAGGCAGTAGGAGTAAACTTAAGAGGGAAATCAGGAGTGCAAAAAGGGGACATGAGATAGCTTTGGCAAATAGTTAAGGAGAATCCAAAGGGTTTTTACAAATACAATTAGGACAAAAGGGTAACTAGGGAAAGAATAGGGCCCCTCAAAGATCAGCAACGTAGCCTTTGTGTGGAGCCACAGGAAATGGGGGAAGATACTAAACATGTAGTGTGCATCAGTGTTTACCGTGGAAAAGGACATGGAAGATATAGAATGTAGGGAAATAGATTGTGACATTTTGAAAAATGTCCATATTACAGAGGAGGAAGTGCTGGACGTCTTGAAACGTATAAAAGTGGATTATTCCCCAGGACCTAATCAGGTGTACCCTAGAACTCTGAGAAGCTAAGGAAGTGATTACTGGGCCCTTGCTGAGATATTTGTATCATCAATAGTCAGGGGTGAGGTTCCAGAAAACTAGAGGATGGCTAATGTGGTGCCACTATTTATGAAAGATGGTAAGGAGAAGCCAGGGAACTATAGACCAGTAAGCTTGATGTTGGTGGTGGGCAAGTTGTTGGAGGGAATCCTGAGGGACAGGATGTACAAGTATTTGGAAAGGAGGTAAAAACAATGACTGCAGATGCTGGAAACCAGATTCTGGATTAGGTGGTGCTGGAAGAGCACAGCAGTTCAGGCAGCATCCAAGTAGCTTTGAAATCGAAGGGGATGAGGGTGATAGGTCAAGGAGGAGAGGGTGGTGTGGATAGATGGAAAAGGAGATAGACAGGTAGGACAAGTCCGGACAAGTCATGGGGACAGACATCTCCCTCCCCTTCCTGGACCTCTCCATCTCCATTAATGACGACCGACTTGACACTGACATTTTTTACAAACCCACTGACTCCCACAACTACCTGGATTACACCGCTTCCCACACTACCTCTTGCAAAAATGCCATCCCGTATTCCCAATTTCTCCACCTCTGCCGGATCTGCTCCCAGGAGGACCAGTTCCACCACAGAACACATCAGATGGCCTCCTTCTTTAGAGACCGCAATTTCCCTTCCCACGTGGTTAAAGATGCCCTCCAACGCACCTCGTCTACATCCCGCACTTCCGCCCTCAGACCCCACCCCTCCAACCGGAACAAGGACAGAACGCCCCTGCCACATTCCACCCTACCAACCTTTGCATAAACCAAATCATCCGCCGACATTTCCGCCACCTCCAAACAGACCCCACTACCAGGGATATATTTCCCTCCCCACCCCTTTCCGCCTTCTGCAAAGACCGTTCCCTCCCTGACTACCTGGTCAGGTCCATGCCCCCCAAACAACCCACCCTCCAATCCTGGCACATTCCCCTGCCACCGCAGGAACTGTAAAACCTGTGCCCACACCTCCTCCCTCACCTCTATCCAAGGCCCTAAAGGAGCCTTCCACATCCATCAAAGTTTTACTTGCACATCCACTAATATCATTTATTGTATCTGTTGCTCCCGATGCGGTCTCCTCTACATTGGGGAGACTGGGCGCCTCCTAGCAGAGCGCTTTAGGGAACATCTCCGGGACACCCACACCAATCAACCACACTGCCCCGTGGCCCAACATTTCTACTCCCCCTCCCACTCTGCCGAGGACATGGAGGTCCTGGGCCTCCTTCACCACCGCTCCCTCACCACCAGACGCCTGGAGGAAGAACACCTCATCTTCCACCTCGGAACACTCCAACCCCAGGGCATCAATGTGGACTTCAACTGTTTCCTCATTTCTCCTTCCCCCCACCTCACCCTAGTTCTAAACTTCCAGCTCAGTAACTGTCCCCATGACTTGTACGGACTTGTCCGACCTGCCTATCTCCTTTTCCACCTATCCACTCCACCTTCTCCTCCCTGACCTATCACCTTCATCCCCTCCCCCACTCACTCATTGTACTCTATGCTACTCTCTCCCCACCCCCACCCTCCTCTAGCTTATCTCTCCACGCTTCAGGCTCACTGCCTTTATTCCTGATGAAGGGCTTTTGCCCGAAACGTAGATTTCGAAAGTATTTGGAAAGGCAAGGACTGATTATGGATAGTCAACATGGTGTCATGTGAGGGAAATCACGCCTCTCAAACTTGATTGAGTTTTTTGAAGTAGTAACAAAGAGGATTGATGAAGGCAGAGCGGTAGATGTAATCTATACCGACCTCAGTAAGACTATTGACAAGGTTCCCCATGGGAGACCGATTAGCAAGGTTTGATCACATGGGATCACATGGAATACAGCGATTACTAGTCATTTGGATATAGAACTGGCTCAAAGGTAGAAGACAGAGGGTGGTGGTGGAAGGTTGTTTTTCAGATTGAAGGCCAAGGATCAGTACTTGGTCCACTACTTTTCATCATTTATATAAATGATTTGGATGTGAACTTAAGAGATATAGTTAGTAAGTTTGCAGATGACACCAAAATTGGAGGCGCAGTGGACAGTAAAGAAGGGTACCGTGGATTACAGCAGGATCTTGATCAGATGAGCCAATGGGCTCAGGAGTGGCAGATGGAGTTTAATTTAGATAAATGCAAGGTGGTGCATTTTGGCAAAGCAAATCTTAGCAGGACTAATCCACCTAATGGTAAGCTCCTAGGGAGCATTGCTGATCAGTGACCTTGGAGTGCAGGTTCATAGCTCCTTGAAAGTAGAGTCACAGGTAGATAGGATAGTGAAGGTGGCGTTTGTTGTGCTTTCCTTTATTGAGTACAGGAATTGGGAGGTCATGTTGTGACTGTACAAGACATTGGTTAGGCCACTTTTGGAATATTGCGTGCAATTCTGGCCTCCTTCCTATCGGAAAGATGTTGTGAAACTTGAAAGGGTTCAAAAAAGATTTACAAGGATGTTACCAGGGTTGGAGGATTTGAGCTGTAGGGAGAGGTTGAATAGGCTGGGGCTGTTTTCCCTGGAGCATCGGAGGCTGAGGGGTGACCTTATAGAGGTTTATAAAATCATGAGGGGCATGGATAGAATAAATAGACAAGGTCTATTTCCTGGCATGGGTGAATCCAGAACCAGAGGGCATAGGATTAGGGTGAGGGGAAAGATCTCAAAGAGACCTAAGGGGCACTTTTTCATGCAGAGGGTGGTTCATGTGTGGAATGGGCTGCCAGAGGAAGTGGAGGAGGCTAGTACAATTGCAACATTTAAAAGGCATCTGGATGGGTATGAGAATAGGAAGGGTTTGGAAGGATATGGGCTGGGCGCTGGCAGGTGAGACTAGATTGGGCGGGGATATCTGGTTGGCATGGACTAGTTGGACCGAAGGATCCGTTTCCGTGCTGTATATCTCTATGACTCTGACTCTGACTCTAAAATGCAGGCCTGTAATTTGGGAGGCTGGAAATCATAAAGCCAGAGACCAAATTAAATATGAAAATGCACCATCTTCATTTCAGTTTAATCTGTGTGTGTCTGTGCACATGCATGAGACCAGGTATGTGACAAGCATCAAGTTGGCTAAGCAAGTGAGATAAATAACCTTTACTGCTTATAAAACGTGCTGAATTATTCAACTGGAATACACACTCCAAGGGAAGAAGAGATACATTCACGTTCATACAAAAGATGCTGATTACAGGCATTAAAGGGAATCCTAACATTTTTTTTAAAGTAATCACAGACAAAAGTCAGTGAAGGAAGAGCAAATGTTTAAGGTCAAATAATTCTGGAGAGATGATGTGCAGCAGATATAGCACTGTCAGTGTAGTGTTACACTTTAATGAATTTGTTAGAATACGAAAATCATTCCTTATTCAGTGTTGGCAGACTAATTATGGAGGCAATGTAACTAGTCAACATTTACTCACAGTCTCATTATTACTCTTGGAGTTGGCTGTATTTGAGCTCTTCCAACCTTCCAAACTAGTCTTGTTGAACTTGTTTCCACTTATATCAGGAAATGAAGTACATTATAACACAAGTTATAGAGTTAAAGAGTAATATCACACCCAACACAAGTCTCTCATGAAAGCTGAAAAGGAAACATGACCATGTAGGTCTATTTCATATCAAAGAAGGTTATTCTACATTCCTTTCACACTTACCAAAATCTAATAAAAATAGTCATATTCTTGAACTTTCAACAATTCAATCCCAGACAGTGTACCAATGTACTCACCCAGAATCTGGAGACACATTTGTAGAGTACGTTCCGATTCAATCTGATCACCTCCTTCTAAATGTGCCAAAATTAATAGTGCTAAATCTCCATTTGCCTATTACATGTCCCATAAATTAGTATAGATATTTTTGAAAATTAATTTACAAAACTCTCCAGAATACTTGCTTATCTGCCTTTTGTTTCTCCTAAAACTTGAAACAAAATATCAACAAGCTCAGCCCTAGTTTGATCATACCAATTCGCAGGCGTATGACCTTTACACCCCTCATGGCATTAAACATACAGAGCTGAGCCATTACCTAAAAAGTAGGCAGTGTAAAGTGAGGGTCACCAGAATGAAAGAAGAATACCACTGAATGAAGGAGAGATAAGTATGTGAGAGTACAGAAAGTGAATGGTAGCCCAAGGAGTTTAAACAATGTTTAGAAGAATGGAAGGATAAAGTAAAGCACTATTCATATTGTCCTAAAGAGCTGGGCAGAAAGATACATCTAAAGTAAATGTGAAAACATGCAATTATGGTGAAGAACACAATTGGAATGAAGAGAAAAATTTTAAGGTAGCGTCAGAAGTGACGAAGAGATTAAATCTTTGCTTCACAATCTTCTCTACTTATCCCATTACCATATTGTTATCTAATCCCTCTTTCTTCTAGTGTATCTCACGCACTTCCCTTGGTTCTTTACTACCTCCCACAACACAACGCAGCCCTATCCCCCCCAATACTTTTTCTCAGCTTCTACACTTGGGAAGTTCAAATATTTTTGCTCAAAATATATTACACAACTAACATTTCCAGTCTGAAGGTTAGCTTTTCAAATATTAGCTCAAATCAATAATTGGTTTACTTTGAGTCAGTCTTGAAAATTTTTCATGACTCAGTCTACATAATTGCTCTGTTCCAAAAGGGACATAGCAGGAATTTCAACTAGTGAAAGATCTGATCCACATTCAAACAGTAAACACAAAATGCAATCTAAAATCCATTGCATTCAAATACTTTAATTCTACAAAGGATATCTATAAAATGAAAACAAATAGATGCAGTTATGAGGAATGTGAAACAATTAAATATAGTCACCTAAGGCTGGGATGTTGATCCTTCATGGATGCTTTCACACCTTCAGAAATAAACTCCCGGTATTTTGGGCATGTTGCATTATGGGAACGCAACATTTTCATATAAACCTAAATTAGAATAATTTGAAAAGGCTACAGCAGTTATAAAAAATAAACAAAAAAAATTGCTGAATGAAATCATACTCTCAGCAGTTTCAAGATCAAGTGCAATTTGAACCTTATATCGGCTCAGTCAGTCAAACAAATCATGCTGCACATGGCTTTTCAGATTTATGCCTTTGTGGTTTAAGTCAAGTTGTAGGTTTATAGCAAATAGAAGCTAACTTATGACTGGTTTCATTACATTTATCTGTGATGCAATTTTGACAGGCTGAAGGTGTGAAAATGCTCTGAGTGTATTTTTCAAATTATTTTAAAAACAAAACCCTTTATAACAGTGTCCATCCATTTGCTGTAAATGACCTGAATGCCAGATTACTGATTAAATTCTTTTGGGATGATTGTCTGTTTAGCTGCTAACCCAAATGGTACCATAACCTTGATTATGTTTTCGTGTTTCATATTAATATTATTTTAGTATGCCTTTATTACTATTACAGTAAAATTCTGTATGAATGACATCTCAGTCACATCTCAGTATTTAAATTACTCAATTGTTTACAAAAGGAAACATAAAACAGAGCTGTGCATTGTAGGAGGTACTCTGATATTGCAGACATTGGAAGCTCTCTCAAGTATAGGGCAGATCAACCAGAGTACTGTATAACTAATGTGTTCTTCACCTTAAGTTCACCTGTGATTTTGCACGAAGATCTTTTGTATGAGGCCAAGATTTTGACTTATCTGAAAGTAGCAACTAATAAGTTGCTGCTATTATTTTAAAAAAGACACTTCCCTTTTACAAATCAAGGCTGTATTCCACGATCCTTTTAGAGATACTAGTCTGAGGAGTTTTTGGAATAAGGAATACTGCTTACACTCTTTGCAGGTATTCTTAGGGAAAATGGATGTCACTCCTTTTGTACAACCTTACTGTATCCTGGACTCCAAAAGCAGGATAGAAAAAAATCCTGTACTTAAGTGGAACATTGTATCCAATGTTTTGAAATGAAATTAAGTTAGTGAAGTGAGTTAGGGATAAGCCAAAATATGTAACATTTCTCTCATCATCATCATTAGCAGGTACTACTGACCTGAGTTCCACAGCCACTGCAGCTTGTTGCAGTTACTTCTAGTTTTCTCTCAATTTCAATAGCTTTAGTTCCTCCTTTTAGGGGAGAACGACACACTGCACAAATTGGCTTTTTTGCCTTCTGTAACGCAAGCAGGCAAGCCTTGCAAAATCTAATGGAAAACAAGTTTAGAAATTATTGAACTTAAAATATTTGATGGAAGGTGGCAGAACCATACTTTGGATACTACCATTTAAACAAAATAGAAATATAATTTTGGAAACCACAACCAATATCCATATTTTAAAAGTTATATGGCTTAAAAGAAAACTCGTATTCAAGTATCTTCAAATCAAAATATTAACAGTAAAAAAGGAGACCATGGATTGCATTAACCACACAAGGGAGAGATTGATATATTTGAGATTAAATCTGGTTAGGCCCAAATCACAAATTGGTTCAAAACTATTAGCTGTTGACAGCAAATTGACTTTGCCACCAGTTCTCTGTTGATTGGAGTTGTGCAGGATTTCAAGACCCTGCAATGATGTCATGGAGATGTACAGAGTAAAAGCACCAGAGGGGGATCAGGGTTCGAACCTTCTTGAATGAGACAGAGTATTGACAGTAAATGAACAAGAAAACATGAAAGTGGGTTACACTTTACCTAATAAACAATAAGATCAGAGTCTGCTATATCTATATTTACCACATATAACAATAGCCACAAGGATCGGTGCTGGGTCCTCTACTTTTTGTCATTTACATAAATGATTTGGATACGAGCATAAGAGGGACAGTTAGTACGTTTGCAGATGACACCAAAATTGGAGGTGTAGTGGACAGCGAAGAGGGTTACCTCGGATTACAACAGGATCTGGACCAGATTGGTCAATGGGCTGAGAAGTGGCAGATGGAGTTTAATTCAGATAAATGTGAGGTGCTGCATTTTGGGAAAGCAGATCTTAGCAGGACTTATACACTTAATGGTAAGGTCCTAGGGAGTGTTGCTGAACAAAGAGACCTTGGAGTGCAGGTTCATAGCTCCTTGAAAGTGGAGTCGCAGCTAGATAGGATAGTGAAGAAGGCGTTTGGTTTGCTTTCCTTTATTGGTCAGAGTATTGAGGAGTTGGAAGGTCATGTTGTGGCTGTACAGGACATTGGTTAGGCCACTGTTGGAATATTGCGTGCAATTCTGGTCTCCTTCCTATCGGAAAAATGTTGTGAAACTTGTAAGGGTTCAGAAAAGATTTACAAAAATGTTGCCAGGATTGGAGGATCTGAGCTACAGGGAGAGACTGAACAGGCTGGGGCTGTTTTCCCTGGAGCGTCAGAGGCTGAGGGATGACCTTATAGAGGTTTACAAAATTATGAGGGGCATGGATAGGATAAATAGACCAAGTCTTTTCCCTGGGGTCGGGGAGTCCAGAACTAGAGGGCATAGGTTTAGGTTGAGGGGGCAAAGATATAAAAGAGACCTAAGGGGAACTTTTTCACACAGAGGGTGGTACGTGTATGGAATGAGCTGCCAGAGGATGTGGTGGAGGCTGGTACAATTGCAACATTTAAGAGGCATTTAGATGGGTATATGAATAGGAAGGGTTTGGAGGGATATGGGCCGGGCACTGGCAGGTGGGACTAGATTGGGTTGGGATATCTGGTCGGCATGGACGGGTTGGACTGAAGGGTCTGTTTCCATGCTGTACATCTCTATGACACTATTTAACATGAAGGTATAATAAAGTATTTACTTTGAAATCTAAGCCTTAAGAAATTCTTGACTGACTCCTTGATCAGTCTGCATTGAACCCAAACTCAACATTGCATCAAACCATATTTTAATACAGTTGTCAACAGCAAAACTAACGTTTCGAAGATTTCCCTTGAAAAAACCTATGAACAACTGTTTTCTATAAAGGTGTGAAATAGAAAATGTTTTTCTGACACAATGGGTGCAGTCGTACTATCTTCAGTCAAGTAAAGACTCAAGAGGTCTTTTGGGCATGAGTTCTTCAAAATTTTTTTTAAAATTTGCAATTCAAAAACAAACTGCTGATCAGCAGGTAATGAGGGAAAACAGGAAAGAGACTGGGAAAGGCAGCAACAATACATGGAGGCAGGAATGGAGACAGCACAGCTGCAAACCAAAAGAAGCAGGTGTTGAACGAATGAGGTGGCAGAGAGAGGCATGAAGGTCTCAAAAAGTTACCAGATATGCAAGATGATGGACAGGAACAAAATGTAATGGATAAAGGAAGAGCAAAGTTTGCATAAGGAAACAAAGTATTGGAGTGAGTAACAGAGGAAAGGTGATATCAAGAGTGAGGGAGGAGGTGGTAAAGGGGGAAGAGAATATAAAAGAGATTCTAAAGGAGGGAAGAATTTTACAAAAGAAAGAGAATATGCAGTAAGTGGCCATAGTCTGTTTGTTTATGTTGCATATATGAAATATGGTGTCACAGCATTCCCCCATGATGTGTGTAATGACATCACAGACAGACATTTCTATTCCCAAGGCAGATCAAGTTAATGCTGGTGTGATGATATGTTTGTGATGCAATGGTTGAAGAACAATAAACAACATAGCATTTTTTAGTGTTAAAAATGCTAAGGTAAAGATGGAAGAGGAAAATTAAAACATCCAAGGCAAGGTAAGTGGTGCACAGCTCCTAAACAAGGTGTTAAGAAGAATGAGTAGACTGGGAGGACAGTAATAAATTAAACATGACAATACAATTTTTTTTTGATTATGGGAGTTCACCCATAGCTATAGTCACCAGTTTGCAGGGTTGCAGAGGGATCTTCTATGCTAAAGCAACCAGAAGGAAGAGGCAGATCAAGTAATCTGTTCAGATCTTTTAAGAGTCCAGTAAAACACTAAAAAAAATCTGGACTTCAATGCACGTAAATCCTTGTTGTAAATTTAATCTGAAATGCTCTATCCAGTTGTACCGCGGTTCACATTACTTTTTTTTCCATTCCAATGATCAAAATGGAATATCTGATGTTATGATTTATAGAGTAGGAACCAAAACACTCCCAATTGCCCAAATTCTCCACAACTCAGCATATCATGAAAGCTTAACGCGGAATATTATGCACATTGCAGCAGCCAGTATTCATCTGAAAAATCTTCGCTAAAAAACTTTTTATTTAAACTCTCCTCAACAGCAAACTAAATTTAATCCGATGTTATTCGATAAATTTAACACTCAAACTTTGACTATGCAAACTGATTTAATTTTTTTTAAAATACAAAATGCTTTCTTACACATGATTGCATTCGACACGCATGGGATTTTCAAAAATTTCTAAGCAAACAGAGCATGTTAAAGCTTCTTTGTCATCCTCAGCTGTATCTTTGCGACGGGATGCGTCTTCTTTATAGCTCATCGCCATTTCTAATATTTCTGTCTATTTCCGCTGATGATTAACGTCAGGTGGAGGCGGGGATCCTGGTCGGAGAAAAAGACCATATCATATTAAACGATTAGCATTAAGCAACCGAAAGGAGACAGCACCGCCTCTCATTTTGAAGGAGATTACGGCTGTTCTACATCATGCTTGAGACACAAACACTTCCGGTGTAATATTCCCTCAATCGAAAGTTGGACGACAAGAAAAAAAATTCGAGCTTGCTTTTCTATATATAACTCTTATTGCATGTGTTCACTCGGTCACAATGCAAAAAAAAAAAATTTTTTTCGTTAAACGCAATCTGGACCGGTTAATTAAACAACTGACAATGAAGAAGTTAGTTTATGGTTGAAAAACAAATGATCGTAGTGCACATTTTGCAGAAAATCGCCTTTTTGTGCGTACTAGAAGTTAACCTATAGTTTTTTTTCCTTTAAATTCTATTACAGACAATTTAATATTAGAAGTTTGGCTCCCGCGCTATCAACACCAGTGGCCTTGCTCTACAACTATATACTGCAGATTATTGTTTACAAGGGATCTGCCAAATGTCACCTTTGGGGCAATATAGTTTACTCACAACAACGGAACACATTTCATTTAAATTAATTTGGTTGCAAATATCATGTGTTTCTGTAAGTGACAAAATATGACAAATATTAAGAATACATCACAGGTGCACGTTAACTCAGAACCAACTGGGTATTACGATGAAAGGTTTCTCCATTCAAAGAAAAATGGTGATATCGTGGAAATACATGTTACTGAACTGTCAATGAAGAGGTCCAGACTAAGACCCTAAAAATAGGTTCAAGTTTCCCTAATGCAGCTGGTGCATTTATATGAAACGAATAAAAAATCTAGAATTATAAAAGGTCATGTCAGTGTGACCATAACAACACCATAAGAAACACATCTGGTGGTTTACTACCGACCTTTGAGAGGGGAAAAAATTTAAAAGGGATCTAAGGTGTAACCTTTTTACACAGAGGATGGTGCTTGTATGGAATGCGCTGCCAGAGGATGTGGTAGAGGCTGGTACAATTACAACATTTAAAAGGTATCTGGATGGGTGTATGAATAGGAAAGATTAGAGAGAAAAGGGTCGAAGAGTGTGATGCTGGAAAAGCACAGCCGGTCAGACAGCATCCGAGCAGCAGGAGAATCGACGTTTCGAGCATAAGCTCTTCATCAGGAGCTGATTGAAGAGCTTATGCTCGAAGTGTTGATTCTCCTGCTCTGCAGATGCTGCCTAACCAGCTGTACTTTTCTAGCATCACACTCTTCGACTCTGATCTCCAGTCCTCACTCTCTCCTTAGAGAGATATGGGCCACGTGCTGGAAAATGTGACTAGATTAGGTTACGGTATCTGGTCAGGGTCTGTTTCTGTGCAGTACATCTCTATGACTCTATGCTTCCCAAAATGTGACTCCAGACCCAAAACAATATGGTTGACTTTTAACTGCCTTTTCTACTTAGTTTTACAGGCAATTTATTAATGAGCAACAAATGCTGACCCTGTCAATCATGTCTACAGCCCATGAAGTATTAAAAAAAGTTCTACTTTCGATTTTTCCATTCTCACTTAGAACCCATTCACTTAAGATTGAGAACATAAATTATCTCTTTTCTTTATTTCTATTAATGGTTGAAGCCCATTGTCCTCCAGCTTCCACTTCTCCCTTTGATCAATACTCACTCACCACCTTTTTGATTCACATGAAGATCAGGCAAACCTGCTGCATACAATTCATCATTCTATCAAGAAAAATGAATGATCAACTTCTGTTTTGTGAGCCTGCAATTGCTCTCCCCTAAAGAAAATGGAAAAATTACAGGCTAGTGAGCACTTAAAGATAAAATTCCAGCAATGTTGGTAAAGTAACAAGTCTGAAGAACTGTTGTACTCAAGACTTGGTGCAAACTTGGTGAGGGAAGGAGAAGGTTAGAAATATAGATAAGTAGACTAGATATTTAAGAAAGAAACTGTAATACACATCAGCAAAATGCTCTGCATGAACAATAAGGGATATAAAAACAATTTACCTTTTTCAAAAAGACAGACCAGAAACAGATGAAGAAGGATGCCAAAAGTATGAACACCCCAGCCCCAAGAAACATGGGAAAATGTTTTGAATTGTACTTCTAGTGTTGTAAATACCTAATTTCTAATGGTTTTATTTACATTATAAAAAAACATTTAGAATGATAATTATCTAATTGATCTTTCAAATTGCAAACAGGGATCAAAATGACCTATGCCCCTGCTCCCAACTCTAGCGACAACATCAAGCACCTTTTCTTAAAAGTAAGAGACCCTGTTTCTATTGCAGAAACTAACTGCACCCAAAACAAGCAAATGTTAATACCAGAAATTTTGTAGGAAATTACGTAGAGCAACATAAAAAAAAAAGCTATAGAAAGCATCTGATATCAGACCCTGAAGCAAGTAAGCACATAATTCTCTTTCACATACAGTAGTTCATTGCCTCAAGTAACTACACACTTTTTAAGTGTTGCAAGAAGCATTTGAACTTCCTTGGCTCAGCAGACATGATTATCACTGTTATTGCTGTCTCTCAATTGATGTTTACTCAGGTGAGTTTCTGCCATGAAGAGATACACAATTGTGAGAAGAACCTAACAATTGAACATGCTAACATATGCTTACTGCATATCTATGAGTCATAGAGATGTACAGCATGGAAACACCCTGCGGTCCAACCTGTTCATGTTGACCAGATATCCCAACCCAATCTAGTCCCACCTGCCAGCACTCGGCCCAAATCCATCCAAACCCTTCCTATTCATATACCCATTCAAATGCCTCTTAAATGTTGCAATCCTACCAGCCTCCACCACATCCTCTGGCAGCTCATTCCATACACGTACCACCCTCTGCGTGAAAAAGTTGCCTCTTAGATCTCTTTTATATCTTTCCCCCCTCACCCTAAACCTATGCCGTCTAGTTCTGGACTCCCCGATCACGGGAAAAAGACTTTGTCTATTTATCCTATCCACGCCCCTCATAATTTTGTAAACCTCTATAAGGTCACCCCTCAGCCTCCGACGCTCCTGGGAAAACAGCCCCAGCCTGTTCAGCCTCTCCTGTTAGCTCAAATCCTTCAACCCTGGCAACATCCTTATAAATGTTTTCTGAACCCTTTCAACTTTCACAACATCTTTCCGATAGGAAGGAGACCAGAATTGCATGCAATAATCCAACAGTGGCCTAACCAATGCCCTGTACAGCCGCAACATGACCTCCCAACTCCTGTACTCAATACTCTGACCAATAAAGGAAAGCATACCAAACACCTTCTTCACGATCCTATCTACCTGCGACTCCACTTTCAAGGAGCTATGAACCTGCACTTCAAGTTCTCTTTGTTCAGCAACACTCCCTAGGACCTTACCATTAAGTGTATAAGTCCTGCTAAGAATTTCTTTCCCAAAATGCAGCACCTCGCATTTATCTGAATTAAACTCCATCTGCCACTTCTCAGCCCATTGGCCCATCTGGTCCAGATCCTGTTGTAATCCGAGGTAACCCTCTTCGCTGTCCACTACATCTCCAATTCTGATGTCATCTGCAAACATACTAACTGTACCTCTTGTGCTTGCATCCAAATCATTTATGTAAATGACAAAAAGTAGAGGACCCAGCACCGATCCTCGTGGCACTCCACTGGTCACAGGCCTCTATTCTGAAAAACAACCCTCCAACCCTCTGTCTTCTACCTTTGAGCCAGTTCTGTATCCAAATGGCCAGTTCTCCCTTTATTCCATGAGATCTAAACTTGCTAATTAGTCTCCCATGGGGAACCTTGTCGAATGTCTTATAGTCCATATAGATCACATCTACCACTCTGCCCTCATCAATATTCTTTGTTACTTCTTCAAAAAATTCAATCAAGTTTGTGAGAAATGATTTCACATGCACAAAGCCATGTTCACTATCCCTAATCAGTCCTTGCCTTTCCAAATACATGTACATCCTGTCCCTCAGGATTCCCTCCAACAACTTGCCCACCACCGAGGTCAGGCTCACTGGTCTATAGTTCCCTGGCTTGTCTTTACTGCCCTTCTTAAACAGTGGCACCATGTTTGCCAACCTCCAGTCTTCCGGCACCTCACCTATGACTATCGATGATACAAATATCTCAGCAAGAGGCCCAGCAATCACTTCTCTAGCTTCCCACATAGTTCGCTGGTACACCTGATCAGGTCCTGGGGGTTTATCCACCTTTAACCATGTCAAGACATCCAGCACTTTCTCCTCTTTAATCTGGACATTTTGCAAGATGTCACCATCTATTTCCCTACTGACTATATCTTCCATATCCTTTTCCACAGTAAACACTGATGCAAAATATTCATTTAGTATCTCCCCCATTTTCTGTGGCTCCACACAAAGGCTGCCTTGCTGATCTTTGAGGGGCCCTATTCCCTCCCTAATTACCCTTTTGTCCTTAATATATTTGTAAAAACCCTTTGGATTCTCCTTAATTTTATTTGCCAAAGCTATCTCATGTCCCCTTTTTGCCCTCCTGATTTCCCTCTTAAGATACTCCTACTTCCTTTATACTCTTCCAAGGATTCACTCGATCTATCCTGTCTATACCTGACATATGCTTCCTTCTTTTTCTTAACCAAACCCTCAATTTCATATACAAAAGCAATCCTGACATCAGAAATTCATCCCAAGGAAGAAGAAACATATTAAAGGAGTGATGAGGGCAACCAACCATCGCTGACAAGTCAGGGACAGCATAAAAGCAAAAGAAATAGCATAAAATGTGGTGAAGATTAGCGTGAAGCCAGAGGATTGGGAAACCTTTAAAAACCAGCAGAGGATAACTAAAAAAGCAATAGTAGGGGAAGAGGATGAAATATGATAGTAAGCTAGCTAGTAATATAAAATAAGATCACAAAAGATCTAAAAGAAAAGAGAGGCAAGCATGGATACTGGACTGCTGGAAAATGAGCCTGGAGAAGTAGCAATGGGGAACAAAGAAATGATGATGGAACTGAATTGGTGATTTGTATTAGTTTTCACAGCAGAAGACACCAGCAACATACCAGAACTTCAAGAAACTCAGGGGGCAGAGGTGAGTGTAGTAGCTATCACAGAGGTGAAAGTACTTAGGTAGCTGAGAAGTTGAAAGGTAGATAAATCACCAAATGGACTACATCCCAGAGTTCTGAAGGGGAAAGCTGAGGAAGTTGTAACGGCATTGGTGATCATCTTTCTGGAATCAGAGAGGACTCCAGAGGACTGCGAAATGGCTAATGTAACACTCCTGTTTAAGAGGAGAAGGAGGCAGAAGACAGGAAACTATAAGCTGGTTAGCCTAATGTCAGTAGTTGGTAAGATTTTAGAGTCCATTGTTAAGGATGAGATTGCAGGGTATTTAGAAGTGCATGGCTTCATCAAGGAGAGGTCATGACAAATCTGTTAGAAGTAACAACCAAGTTACACAAAGGAGAGCCAGTGGACAGGATCTTTGACAAGGTGCCATACAGGAGGCTGCTAAATAAGATAAGAATAAAATAAGATAAGATAAGAACCCATGGTGATAGCGGCAAGGTACTGACATGGACAGAGGATTAGCTGACAGGCAGAAAATAGGGATAAAGGGGTCTTTTTCAGGATGGCAGTCATCAACTAGTGAAGTACTGCAGGGTTCTGTGTTGGGACTACAACTATTTACCTTATACATTAACAATTTGGACAAAGGAACTGAGGGCATTGTTGAAGATGGCCAAAGATAGGTAAGTGTTGAGGTAGCAGGGAAAATGCAGAAGGACTTGAACAGGTTAGGTGGGTAGACACAGATGTGGCAAAGTGTGAGATTGTACATTTT
This sequence comes from Chiloscyllium punctatum, assembly GCF_047496795.1. Classification (NCBI taxonomy): domain Eukaryota; kingdom Metazoa; phylum Chordata; class Chondrichthyes; order Orectolobiformes; family Hemiscylliidae; genus Chiloscyllium; species Chiloscyllium punctatum. The sequence goes on from NC_092775.1 coordinate 33,112,903, forward strand.
CTAAACTGGGAAAGGCTTCAGAAATCTGAAACTCTGAAGGACTTTGGACTCCTACATCAGGATCCTCTTAAGATTAATATACAGGTTCAGTTGACAGTTAAGAAACTAAATCCAAGGATAGAAAGGAATCACCTTGGAAATTAGAAACACTGGAAAGTGGTCAAAGGTATTTTAGTATTGAGCAGGGCATGTCAGACTTTGTAGATCATTTCATGACTCTGAGATAATAGAAGGTAGATACTCAAGTAATTCTGGGCAGAAGAGTCTGCAATCTAGAGCACTGAGATGGATGATTTCATGCTCAGAGTAAGTGGATTATTCTGGCAATGAGCAATGCATCCGAAGCCTTTGATTCTTTAAGAAAGATACTTGATGGTGGTTGGGGAAAATACAGATAGACTATTCATTCCAATTCATCGGGTCAAACACGGGTGCCAGAGACCTCTGGAAATGCTGGCATCCAACAATGTTGGAGAGGAACTTTGTTTAAAGGACACAATTTAGAATGTTAACTTTTAGATTCTGTCTAACCTTTTCCATCACTATTTTAAAACTAATAGAATTAGTCACTAGCCCCAAAGTGCTCCCTACTGACACCTGTCACTTGCCCTACCTTATTTCCCAAGAGTAGGTCAAGTTCTCCCCCTTTTCTCGTAGGTACATTCACATACTGAATCAGATAACGTTCTTGTACAAACTTGACAAATTCCACTCTATCTAAACCCTTAACACAATGGCAGTCCCAGTCTATGCTTGGAAAGTTAAAATCCCCTACCATTACCACCCTATTTTCATGCGATGTGCTGCATTTTGGGAAAGCAAATCTTAGCAGAACTTATACACTTAATGGTAAGGTCCTAGGGAGTGTTGCTGAACAAAGAGACTTTGGAGTGCAGGTTCACAGCTCCTTGAAAGTAGAATCACAGGTAGATAGGTAGCGAAGGCGGCGTTTGGTATGCTTCCCTTTATTGGTCAGAGCATCAAGTACAGGAGTTGGGATGTCATGTTGCGGCTGTACAGGATGTTGGTTAGGCCACTTTTGGAATATTGGGTGCAATTCTGGTCTCCTTCCTATCAGAAGGATGTTGTGAAACTTTAAAGATTCAGAAAAGATTTACAAGGATGTTGCCTGGGTTGGAGGATTTGAGCTATAGGGAGAGGCCGAATAAGCTGGGGCTGTTTTCCCTAGAGTGTTGAAGGCTGAGGGATTACCTCAGAGGTTTATAAAATCTTGGTGGGCATGGAAAGGATAAATAGGCAAGGGTTGGGATTGTTGTGGTTGTGTTCGCCGAGCTGGGAATTTGTGTCGCAGATGTTTCGTCCCCTGTCTAGGTGACATCCTCAGTGCTTGGGAGCCTCCTGTGAAGCGCTTCGGTGATGTTTCCTCCGGCATTTATTCTGATTTGTACCTGCCGCTTCCGGTTGTCAGTTCCAGCTGTCTGCTGCAGTGGCCAGTATATTGGGTCCAGGTCGATGTGCTTATTGATTGAATCTGTGGATGAGTGCCATGCCTCTAGGAATTCCCTGGCTGTTCTCTGTTTGGCTTGTCCTATAATAGTAGTGTTGTCCCAGTCGAACTCACGTTGCTTGTCATCGGAGTGTGTGGCTACTAAGGATGGCTGGTCATGTCGTTTCGTGGCTAGTTGGTGTTCATGGATGCGGACCGTTAGCTGTCTTCCTGTTTGTCCTATGTAGTGTTTTGTGCAGTCCTTGCATGGGATTTTGTACACTACATTGGTTTTGCTCATGCTGGGTATCGGGTCCTTAGTCCTGGTGAGTTGTTGTCTGAGAGTGACTGTTGGTTTGTGGGCTGTTATGAGTCCTAGTGGTCGCAGTAGTCTGGCTGTCAGTTCAGAAATGTTTTTGATGTATGGTAGTGTGGCTAGTCCTTTGGATTGTGGCATGTCCTCCTTCCATCGTCTTTCCCTTAGGCATCTGTTGATGAAATTGCGGGGGTATCCGTTTTTGGCGAATAAATTGTATAGGTGTATAGGAGTACCCGAGCTACAAATCTTCTCCCAAGGGTTGGGATTATCCAGAACTAGAGGGCATAGGTTTAGGGCAAGAAGGGAAAGATTTAAAAAGGTACCTAAGGGACAAGCTCTTTATGCAGAGAGTGGCACGTGAATGGCTGCCAGAGGAAGTGATAGAGGCTGGTACAATTACAGCATTTAAAAGGCATCTGTATGGTTATATAAACAGGAAGGGTTCAGAGGGATATGGACCAAATGCTGGCAAATGGGACTAGATTAATTTAGGATATCTGGTCAGCAGAGATGAGTTGGAGTGAAGGGTCTGTTTCCAGGCTGTACATCGCTATACCTCTAATATTCTTGCACAGGAAGGGGACGCAGAAGAATGGCCCCGATAAAGTGCACGTAAGAGCACGTGGGAAATACACAAACAGAAAGAAAATAATTAACGTTTCTATACTGTCTTTCATGATCTCAAGACATCTTAAACAAGGGTCATATCTGTGCCAATTAGTTCACATCATAAAATGGTAAAACTTTAACACCTGAATTAAGCAGCAATATTTAGTTATTAACACAAGTCGCTCAGATCATATAAAAGCATAAAGCACCATTGTGAACAATGAAGTATGTAAAGCTGGCCCTAATCTTTGCATCAAATAATGAGTGAAAAGGGATTGAAGAAATATTCATTATGTGCTAGCGAGAAACGCCGTATATTTGACTCACTGTCATAACTTTATATTTCCAGTCACTACTATAAAGGACAGCGTTCCCTCAAAGCAACCCACTTGTGACAAATAAACTCTCCAATAAATTAAAATTAAATACCTACTGAAGTCTTAATCAACTCTTCAAACCAAAATTAGAAACTGACCAAAAATTGAACGAAGGGCTTGTCAGTTGAGCGAAGGCCCACCTCCGCTTTCAGGTTAACGTCAGAGATGTGCGCAGGCGCCGGGTCCGAGCCGTATAGTGCGCAGGCGCCGAGTCCGAGCCGTATAGTGCGCAGGCGCCGGGTCCGAGCCGTATAATGCGCAGGCGCCGGGTCCGAGCCTCAACGGTCTCCGGAGCTCGCTGATCCGGAAACTGAAGAGAGCCAATCAGAGGGCGAGCAGGTGCAAGGGTGTGGGGGAGGGTGGGATCTGGTCGAAGGTGAGTGTGCCTGATACATCTGTCATCCCTGTCCGCCGGTCAGCATCGCTGTAAAACACGGTCTGCGTGATGGCGAGTAAGATAGAAATCGTGACGGAGCTGAAATATTTCTGATTGAAATGTAAGTGCTGATTGATGAACCAAAGATGGCGGCGTCTCATTAGAGTGTAGCTCAAGTAGCGGTGGGCCTGTATGATATCGCCATGACGCAGTGTGGGAGCCAACAAGATATTTTTATATTAGCTAGAGATGCAGAAAGGCCATGATCAGTGCAGCCTTTGACGCAGCTTTGGTTTTAGAAAGAACATCAGCTGAACGCGGTGCTAAACCGAGCATTTGGGAAGTTGGTACGCAGCGTCTGTAATGTGATGGAGAATCAGATTTCAAATTGACATCTTGTTAATCTTTGGAGCACCGAGTCCTGCCTTCTGAGGCCGTATTTAACCTGTTGAATATAAATTCGCAGAATCTGGTTTTGGTGTTCCTGTTCTACCAGATAGGCGAATGTTAATCATACTACAAGATATTGAGATGCGTGTATTTGTGTAATTTGGTAACCAACTAGAATCGTGTTGGGAAACTGCTCATAAGATGGTCTGCAATAAATTTGTACTGTTTTGTTGATAAATATCCCTGACGTTTAAGGCTATTGCTATGGGAATTTAGTCTAAATGCCCCATGAGGAGATAGTCAGGGTCTTAGAAACCAACAGTCAATAGCTGATTTTGTGCTGTTTCAAAAATGATGACATCAGTTTAAGAAATTGAATCTAATTTTTCATTTGTTTGAACTGTCTTTCATACTGGCACGAGAGAAACCTCTTACTAAGCCATTTAAAAAATTATACTTCAGGCAAAATTTTGTAATTGAGTGTATTGTCTATGATGAGCAACATGCAAAGTACATTGTCCTTGATGGTAACAAATGGAAAGTTGAGAGATTACAGCTCTCTCTTCAAAGAGAATACCTACACTTTTCCCTTAATTCTTATTAATTGCTAAATGTGGTACAAAATGTAGACCACCTGTAACAAATCTTAAATTGAGTGTGCAGACTGGTACTGTTTTTGTATTCCACTTACATGTGTTGACTACATTTATACATAGTTCGGCTGGAAGATGCACCAAGTGATGATTACTTCAATATATAAGCCATCATATTTATGCATTGGAGGCTTAATTGTTTTGAAATAAAATCAAATAATATTTGGCATAGAAGATAAATTCTACATGCTTGTGGTATGAATCCTATGGTCCCAGTTATGCCTATCTCTTTTGTGAGGTACGTGGAACATTCCTTGTTCCAGTCCTATTTTGGCCCCACCTACAATTCCTTATCCGATATATCAATGATATCATCGGTGCTGCTTCTTTCTCTTGTCTGGAAATGGAAAGGTTAATCAATTTTGCTTCCAATTTCCACCCTACCCTCACTTTCACCTGGTCTATCTCTGACTCCTCCCTCTTCCTTGGCATCTCTGTTTCCATTTCTGCAGATAGACTGGCCAATAATATCCACGATAAACCCACCAACTCCCACAGCTGCCTGAACTATGCATTCTTGCACCCTATTTCCTTTAAAGACTCCGTTCCATTCTCCTATTCTTCCCATTCCGTTGCATATGCTTTGATGAGGTCAACTTCGACAAATGAGCCTCTGAAATGTCCACCACCTTCCTCAACTGAGGATTCCCCAGCACTGTTGTCAACTAGGTCCGACCCATCTCCAGCACTTCTGCCCTTACCCCTCTCTTCCTTTCCGCAACAACATTCCCCTTGTCCTTGCCTTCCATCCCATTAGCATACACATCCAGAAGATCATCCACTGCTATTTCAGCCACCTGCAGTGAGATGCCACCACCTGACCCACATTCCCCTCCCATCCCTTGCCTGCCTTCCGCAGGGCTCGTTCCCTTGGGGACACTCTGCCACTCTTCCTTCACTCCCAACAGCCCTATGGCACCTTCTGCTGCAACCCCTAAAGGTGTAACACCTGCCCACCTCTGTGCTCCTCCGTCTCCAAGGGCCCAAACATACCTTCCAGAAGAAGCATTGCTCTACCTCCACTTCTCTTAATCTAGTCTACTGCTGAAAATGTGGTCCAATGTACATTGAGGAAACGAAGCATAGACTGGGTGACTGCTTCACAGAGCATGTGTACTGCCTGCAGAAAAAGACCCTGAGCTTCCAGTTGCCCGCCGCTGTAACTCTCTGTCTCTGTCTCTGCCATTCTGCCACTCTGTCTCTCATTCTGCCAACGTCTCTGTCTCAGGCTTGCTGCAGTGCTCCAGAGAAGGTTGGCACAAGTTGGAAGAACAACACCACATTTTCTACCTGGCAACCCTGCAGTCCTCTGGACTCAATATTGAGTTCAATCATTTTAGGGCCTGAACTCCTCCATGTCACATCCCCCTACCACACGCAACAGGCCTAGTTATCCCATAGTCTGCCATTACACACTACACATTTTTAGCCACAAACAGTCTCCATTAACAGCTACTCACCCTCCCAACTAGATTGTTATCAACCCCTTTGTCCAGCTGTTCTTCCCTCTCTTTGGGCTCTAGCCATACCTATCATTTACTCCTTACCCCCTCCCTCCTACCCTATCTTCTGCAAATAAACCAACATTTTCCTAATTACTGTCAGACTGAGAAAGGATCACCAGATCTAAAGCGTTAACTTTGATTTCTCTTCACAGATGCCGCCACACCTGCTGAGCTTTTCCAGCAATTTCTGTTTTTGTTTCAGATTTGCAGCATCCGTACTACTTTCGGTTTTTATTTAAAAGGAAAAGTTAACATAAGACCATAAGACATAGGAGTGGAAGTAAGGCCATTCGGCCCATCGAGTCCACTCCGCCATTCAATCATTGTTGATGGGCATTTCAACCCCACTTACCCGCATTCTCCCCGTAGCCCTTAATTCCTCGAGACAACAAGAATCTATCAATCTCTGCCTTGAAGACATTTAGCGTCCCAGCCTCCACTGCACTCTGCGGCAATGAATTCCACAGGCCCACCACTCTCTGGCTGAAGAAATGTCTCCGCATTTCTGTTCTGGATTTACCCCCTCTAATTCTAAGGCTGTGTCCACGGGTCCTAGTCTCCTCACCTAACGGAAACAATTTCCTAGCGTCCACCCTTTCCAAGCCATGTATTATCTTGTACGTCTCTATTAAGTCTCCCCTTAATCTTCTAAACTCCAATGAATACAATCCCAGGATCCTCAGCCGTTCCTCATATGTTAGACCTACCATTCCAGGGATCATCCGTGTGAATCTCCGCTGGACACGTTCCAGTGCCAGTATGTCCTTCCTGAGGTGTGGGCACCAAAACTGGACACAGTACTCCAAATGGGGCCTAACCAGAGCTTTATAAAGTCTCAGTAGCACAATGGTGCTTTTATATTCCAACCCTCTTGAGATAAGTGACAACATTGCATTCGCTTTCTTAATCACAGACTCAACCTGCATGTTGACCTTTAGAGAATCCTCGACTAGCACTCCCAGATCCCTTTGTACTTTGGCTTTACAAATTTTCTCACCATTTAGAAAGTAGTCTGTGCTTTTATTCTTTTTTGCCAAAGTGCAAGACCTCGCATTTGTTCACGTTGAATTCCATCAGCCATTTCCTAGACCACTCTCCCAAACTGTCTAGATCCTTCTGCAGCCTCCCCACTTCCTCAGTACTACCTGCCTGTCCACCTAACTTCGTATCATCTGCAAACTTCGCTATAATGCCCCCAGTCCCTTCATCCAGATCATTAATATAGAATGCGAACAGCTGTGGCCCCAACACTGAACCCTGCGGGACACCGCTCGTCACCGGCTGCCATTCTGAAAAAGAACCTTTTATCCCAACTCTCTGCCTTCTGTCAGACAGCCAATCCTCAATCCATCCCAGTAGCTCACCTCAAACACCATGGGCCCTCACCTTGCTCAGCAGCCTCCCGTGTGGCACCTTATCAAAGGCCTTTTGGAAGTCTAGATAGACCACATCCACTGGGTTTCCCTGGTCTAACCTACTTGTCACCTCTTCAAAGAATACCAACAGGTTTGTCAGGCATGACCTCCCCTTACTAAATCAAAACATGGTTTCTGCATAACAATGCTATTTTTGGCACAATGCTTTTATCCACCAAAAATGGTCTAGCTCTAGGCTTGTCTCATTGAAGTATCAAAACTCAAATCTAACTGGTAGAGACGTGAACATAACTTTAAAATCTAATTTATGAATAATTTACAATTTTTTTTTATCATCTTGTAAAAGATTCATAATTTTCTGTATTTGACCATTAATTGCTGCTTTTATTTCACTGAATTTCTTTTCTGTACTGATGAGTAATTAAGGAAGAAATTAAGACTTAGATATTTTCTCCTAATTTTGAACCATAAATATTAAATGGTCAAATTCAATGTGGGAGTAATAGCTTTGTTTTTTAAAAAATAATATCTAATATAATCTACTTGCATTCTTTTAGACCTCATCTGAGATGAAATCTAGCCATTTTCTGCATTTGCTTACTCCTTATGCAGCCAGCTTTGTTTATGAAAGTAATGATTGCAGTAGGAAATAGGCTTGGTTCAGGACTGGGATGTTTGCTTTAAAAATACGTTGATGTATTTGTATTCCATTTAACTGATACATTTTCAGATGCATACCACATCATATTAAAACATTTGGCACTTTTTCTTTGCGAAAAGCAAGCACCAAGAAAACATGCCACAGTATAAGTTTGGGTATTCCATTTAAGTCAGATGGAAATTGCCTAGTTTTGGTATGTTTACTAGTGGAGTCTTTTTTTAAACCTCACTGACTATTTTTGAGAATTTGTTAAATTCTCTTCTGTTCTTACTAGATTGGAATTTCCAGAATATTATGTCTTAATTACAAGAAAGTTAGTTTGAAATATTTAAATTCCAATTCACCATTCTCTTAAACAGCTCCTTTTAAAATAGATTTTCACTGATTATTTAAATAAGGCTTAGTCAGTTTTATACTGCAAACCTTTAATTGCATGTTCCTTTAATTTTTTTTTGCTATTTCCCTTTTGAGAGGGGAATTTTACTTTGTAGCTTTGCAATGAGTAATTCATAATTTTAAAGCATCACCTCAACTGTATGTACCATTTTCATTTCCTTTATATAAACTTGGTATCCTGTTTTAATGACTTGTTGTTTCATAAATTTTTTCAATTTAATTTCTAATTTCTTCTGTTTCTTTTTAATTCATAGGTAAGTGTCACTTTCCCTGGCATCATTGATTGTAGTCTTAAAAACTACTTCCCAGTTGAAAAAAGGAACGCTGTGGATATGTGGTGAATTGTTTCCACACAAATTCCTAATGGATACCAATAAAATCAGAGACACTTTGTTTCGGAAATATGTACAGATTTGTGAATTAAAATTGAATGAAAAGGATCATGCGGCTGATGATGCAGGCATTAAGAAGACAGCTACCTCCTTACTCGATTTATATCGCCAGGACTCCAGTGAAAGATTTAAGGTGTTTAGATTTTATGATATAGTGGAGAATGCTTTGAGGATGGTCAGAACATCAAGTTTAAGTGCGCTTCTCACTGCGTTTGGAATTCTGGAAACCTTCTGCACTAACCTCTTTCTGTATCCCTGGAAAAAAGAATTTAAAACAATAAAGGTACAGTAGACTACTTCACACATTGAAGCTTGAATGGAACATAGGTTATACATCAAACTAAATTTGAATAAATATATTGGTAATTGTTCAGAAACAGTGAACGAATTTGAGAGAATTCATTTTTTTTTCCCTTAATGAAATCGCTTGTTGCTATGTGAATTTTTTTTAATGCTTATTTCCATATTTGCTTTCTATGTGTACATTGCAGGATATTTATAATGAAAGTAGGAAATCCAGGAAGTACTCTGGTACAATCTGTCAAGAGAGAAGCTGAGGTAACATTCCAGCTAATGAAAAGTCATCTCCTGAAACATGAATTTTGTTTCCCTCACCACAGATGCTGTCAGACCTGCTGAGAATTTCCTGCATTTTTTTTTGATTTTATGTCCATTTTCTAGCTTCCACTGTATTTTGTTTCAGGATATTTATAATGTTTCCTCGAGACACGTCTTAGTGTATCACGTGGAAAGAGAAGTAGCTATCATTTGCATCAAAAATACTACCTTAAGCAGCAGATGTCTTTAATTAAGGAATTTTCTTACATCCTAATCTTTAAAGAATTTTAAGTGAAAGTAGAATATTTTCTGTAGTGAGGCTACATGGGACAAACATGATAATATGGTTTTTATATTTGAAATGTTGATGCTACACAAACTGCAGTATTTTCAAAGAACTTAAACCCATCAAAATCCACTAGTATTGCTCATGATATTTAACTTAATACAAACTGATTTCGTATTCAACAGGAATCGATCAGCCTGAGTATTAATAAAATGGCAGTAGACACAGGACTTTTTAGGCCAATGTAACAGTCATTAAAGAATAAAAAAGATTTCATATTTAAATATTTGGCTTGTGCTGTTAAATGGTTTAAGGCGTGCAGGAACCTTGGTGTCCTTGTGCTTTGTAAGGTGAAAATTAGCTTCAGAATGCAATGTGAAATAATCTTTTCCAAAAAGATTTGGAAAAGATTATTTCACGTTGCAGCCTGAACTAATCCTTGGGAAAGAGACATTACTAATGGGATATGTCAGCCCCGCCAACAGAAGAGCTTTTAAAGACTCTCGTCTGACTATTAATTTGAAGTGAAAACTGTACTGCAGTGTACAGATTCAAAATGAAACAGAATAAAATCCATTAACCTAAATCATTCGTGAATTTGCTTAACTTTTTGATGCTCTAGTCCTTGTGAAAGTAGGGGTTGGGATTTGGTGGTCTGTGATCTTTGTTTGTTTAGCTTCATGTCGAGTCCAGTTTCTCATTATCGTTAGCTTAGTTGTGAAAAAACAAGCATCTACTTTCAAAGCACCTTCAATATTATAAATGATCCCAAGTGCTTCCCAGAAGTTTTATAAAACAAAAATGACACTAGGTCACAGGAGGAGATATTTGGAGAGAGTTCAGAAAAGATTTGCAGATGACCCCAAGGTTAGTGTTTATAGTAGACAATAAGGAATGTTATCAAAAATTATAAAGATTTTGATCAATTGGGTCAATGGGCTGAAGAGTGCAGAGTTTAATTTGAATAAATGCGAGGTATTGCATTTTGGTAAAACAAAGGCAAGAGTTATACAATTAAAAGTAGGGCCTTGGGTAATGTTGTTCAACAGAAACTGAGGGGTTCAGATACATCGGTCTTTGAAGTTTGCATCACGTACAAGTAGGGTGGTTAAGAGTGCGTTTAGCATGCTTCCTTTCATTGCTGAGACCTTTTAAGTATAGGAGTTGAGATGTTGTGTTGAGATTGTACAGGACATTGAGGTCTCTTCTGGATCTCTGGTCTCCCTGTTATAGAAAGATGTTATTAAGCTGAAGAGGGTTCAGAAGAGATTTACCAATCCTGCCAGGGTTGTAGGGTTGAGTCATAAGAGGCTGGATAGGCGAGGACCTTTTTTACTGGAGTGTAGGAGGTTGAGAAATCACCACCTTTTTAAAGAGGTTTAAAAAATTATCAGGGACACATACACATACACATACACATATATAAGTTGAATTGCAGCTGTCTTTTGCTGAGTGTGGGCGATTTCAAAACTAGGGGGCCAATTTTTTTAAGATGAGAGGAGAAAAATTTACAAAGGATGAGGGGCAACGTTTTTAAGAGTGGTTTCCATGTGGAATCAACTGCCAGAGGAAGTAGTGAATGCAAGGTACTTACTACATTTAAAAGACATTTGGATAAGTACATGAAAATTGGAAGGTTTTAGATGGATATGGGCCAAATGGAGGCAAGTGGGCATAGTTTGATTTGGTAATATTGTCGGCATGGACTAAGACCAAAGGTCTGTTTGTATGCTGTGACTCCATGACCTAGTCAGAGTCTGGTTTTTAAGGAGTATCTTAAAAGTGGAAAGCAAGAAAGTGAGATGGAGAGGTGTAGAGAGGGAATTTCAGAGACCCAGAGTCAAGGCATCTTGAGTGTTTGGGGAACTAGCTGAGAGTTATAGCACAAGCAGCAGAAATTCAGATGACTTCTATGTTTGTGGAGATTATAAAAGACCCACCAGATGCTTTGGAATATTCAAGTATAGAGATTTTAAAGTATGAACTAGAGTTTCAGCAGGAGATGAACTGAGACAGGTGATATTGAGTGATGTCATGGAAGTGGAAATATTTGATCTTTCTTAGATTAGATTACTTACAGTGTGGAAACAGGCCCTTCGGCCCAACAAGTCCACACCGCCCCGCCGAAGCGTAACCCACCCATACCCCTACATCTGCATTTACCCCTTACCTAACACTATGGGCAATTTAGCATGGCCAATTCACCTGACCTGCACATCTTTGGACTGTGGGAGGAAACCGGAGCACCCGGAAGAAACCCACGCAGACACTGGGAGAACGTGCAAACTCCACACAGTCAGTCGCCTGAGGCGGGAATTGAATCCGGGTCTCAGGCGCTGTGAGGCAGCAGTGCTAACCACTGTGCCACCGTGCCGCCCACCATCTTAGTGATGAAATAATTGTGTGATTGGAAGTTCAGTTGCCTGGGAGACGAATGGAGACCATAGCTTTGGAGTGGAGAACTGAAAACAATGGGGGGGGGAAGGAAGAACTGTGGATACTGGAGATCAGAAATAAAAACAGAAAATGCTGGAAAAACTCAGCAGGTCTGGCAGCATCTGTGGGAGAGAAATCTATGCTTGGTTCTGAAATGTTAACACCGAAAACAATGGTTTCGGTCTTTCCAATATTTAATTGAAGGGCATTTCTGCTTATCCAGCATTGAACATCAGATAAGCAATCTGATCATTTTGGCATCAGCAGAGAAGTCGAGAGGTGACAGATGTTCAGCTGTTGTGTCATTTACCATACAAGTCAAAACTAATGCTATGCTTTTGGATAATGTCAAAGGACAACATATTGGTGAGAAGTGTGAGGTATCGGGGGTCAATCTTTTGGGGGACATCAGAGGTAATGGTTTGGGAGCAGGAAAACATTATTGCAGGAAAATATTCTCAATAAAATTTGAGAGATGATGTCAATCCCATTCAGTGGAGAGATGTTGGAGGAGGATTTATGTGGTCAACTGCCAAAGGCTGCCAATCAGTTGAAAAGGATAAAGAGGCAAAGTCTAACTTTTGCTGGAAGTCCGTTTAATGAATAATAAGTAAAATGATTCTGCAACCAGTGAATTAGATCCAAGCTCTGTAATCCTGCCGTGTCATTTATGGATAGTGTGGGACACTTGGGAAACAGTAACGAATGGAGTGTACTCTACAATGTCCCCATACTCAATGATAGATTTTACCACCTGAGTTCGAAAGACATAGCTGAACTGTTTGCAACCATCTGCAACCAACAGTGTCAAAGTGTAAGGTCCACCTCTGCTGTATCCTAAAGCATCCACCATCATAGATACAACTCTTTGGCCAATTTGATCAATTGCATATGATATAAAAAGTGCATTGGATACAACATGTGCTGTGGACTGTGACTGCATTTTGACTTTTGTTTTGAAGACCTCTGGCCCAGAACTAGTTTTTGCCTCTTAGCTAACACATCCAGCACAGCTGCATTAGTGACATCTAGCCAACATGGTGGTAATTGATCAGGTGTATTCCTAAACCGACAAGGATCTAAAGTAAGCTTGAAGTTAAGAAAATCAGAAGCGAGAGGGAAACTCATCATTGAAAGGAGTAATGTCTAGCACAAATGAAAGTGGTTGTTTGAGCAAATTATCACTGCTTCAGAACAATGCTACGTGTATTCCTCAGGTCAGTATTGGAGGTTCAACCATTTAGCTCCATTGCAAAGCTTCCCTATATCATGAAGTAAGAAATGGGATGTCTGTTGAAGGGTATACAGAGTTCCATTTACAATTACTTCGATGAGTCGGTGCTTACATGCAGCACAATCGGGACAATGTTTATGCTTGTGCTTATAAGTGCTAATCATGATTTCTGCCGGTTAATGCCAGACTATTTCCAACAAGAGAAAGTCTAACTGCCTCCCCTATAACTTCAACAGTATTACAGTTGTCATAAGCTTCACCATCCGAGTTGCCATTGACCCAGAAACTGATCTAGTTGAGAATGTTATGACTACTAGGAGGTTTGTATTCTGAAGTGAGTGGATCATCACATGATTCCCCCCCCCCCCCCCCCAAGCATTTCTATCATCTCTAGCACAAGTCAAGAGTATGACTAAATACTCTGTGCTTGCTGGAATGAGTGCAATTCCAACAGTACTCCAGCAATGCCATCCAGCAGAGTTTGATTGGCATAACCTTAACATGCACTCCTGCTGCCAAAAAAAAATGATCTGCAGTGGATGCACAAACTATAAGATACACTGAAATAATTTTCAAAGTTTCTTTATCAGCATTTCTCGACACTTTTGACTTGCCACCTTGAAGGCCAAGGTAACATGCATGGGAGTTATGCATCATCCTGAGTTGGAAACTTATTGTCATTCTTTTGTCATTTCTGGTTCAAACTGTTCAAGGATAGTTAAAGGACATTCATCACCATCTTCTTGAAAGCAGTTAGGAATCGGCAATAAAAAAAAGTTTTATCCAAACTTAAATGGGCTGCAATTTCCTATACTTTTAGTTTTGTCCATGGTGGGCATCATAAAGCCTGATCCTGTTCTCATCTCATGTACTTTGTCCATTAGGGAGCACAGTATTAAAAATGAGGAGCAGGAACATTAGTTAATTTTTCTCCAGCACACAGATAGTACCTAAATGTGGACTAGACTGAATATAGCTGATTCAGGCCGGACCAATGAGTCATTTGCAACCTTCCATGTTTTATATCTTGATTGCATACTGCAAGGTGCATTTGGAATACTGTCCACTGTTCCTTTTTGGGGGCTACTGCTGGAAATATGAAGACTTGGAGTTCTTTTTATTTGAGGTCCAATGTTCAAGCTCATCTTAGTTCAAAATTTAAGTGAAAGATCGATCTTTGGCTTATTATTTCTATAGTCAAAAAGCCTTTCAGGAGGGCTTATGCCCAAAATGTCGATTCTCCATCTCCTCTGATGCTGCCTGACCTGTGCATTTTCAGGACCACGCTTTTTCGACTCTGATCCAGCGTCTGCAGTCCTTCCTTTCTCCTTATTATTATTTCTATAGCCTCCCAAGTTCTACTAGCCATAAACCTGTAATCCAAATTTCAACTATTCTCACTTGCACTGAGTGCATTCATCTGTTTCCCCTCTATTGGCTGACCTAATTGACTCCTAGATAAGCAATACCCTCCATTTCAAGATTCCCAAACCTATCTACAAATATGACCATAACCTTGCCCATTCCCATCTCTGTAATCTCCTCCTGGTCACAAAATCTTTGTGATAAACCATATAAAGATTATTGCAAAAGATAGGAGCTCATAGTGTAGAGGGTAACGTATTATCGTGGATGAAAAATTGGTGGGCAGAAAAGAGTGTTTGCATAATTGGACCTTTTCCTGATTAGCAGGATGTGACATGACGAGCTTTTAAGTTCTGGAATTCCCTAAGCTTTTCCACCCTTCTTTCTTTGCAATGCCCATTAAAAGAAATCTGAGTTTGTTTGTTTGTTTGTCTACATATATGTGGCCTATTGTATACTTTTGCTTTATAACAAAAGCCTTGAAATGCTTTAGGTTTTTAAAGGTCCTATATTATATTAGGGAAAATATTATATTGTAAAATTAATATATCAGTTGTTAGATTAATTTATGTGCAAGATCATGCAAAACTCTTCTGCCAGTGTCCCAAGTCTTTCAGTCCATTTCACTTGACATCCTGGTTAATGATTTAGATGAGGGTAGTAAATGTAATATCTCAACATTTGCAGAAGACACAAAGCAGGGTGTAAGGGTGAACTGAGAAGGATGCAGAGATGTAGCAGTGTGATTTGGAAAGGTTGAGTGAGTGGGCAAATGTATGACAGGTACAGTATAGTGTAAATGTGAGATTATCCACTTTTGTAGCAAATATAGGAAGCAGATTATTATTTGACTGGCTAGCTGTAGAATCAGGTGAACATTTATCGAGATCTAGTTCTTCTCCTGCACCAGTCGCTGATAGTAAGTGTGCAGATACAGCAAGCACGAAAGAAGGCAAACCGTATGTTGACCTTCATAGCAAGAGGATTTGAGTACAGGAGCAAGGATATCTTTTTCTAACTATACAGTGCATTGTTGAGGCTACACCTGGAACATTGTGTGTAGTTTTGGTCATTTTATCAAGAAGGATGCTCTTGCTATAGAGGAGTGCAGCAAAGGTTTACCAGTGATTTCTGAGATGGAAGTACTAATTGTAACCACTGGAGTTCAGTTGAATGAGGGAGGTCTAATAGAAGCCTATAAAATTCAAATAGGACTAAGCAGGTTAGATGCAGGAAGAATGTTTCTAATAGTGGAGCAGTCTAAAACTAGGGGTTATAGTTTAAGGATAAGGGCCAAACCTTTGAGGACTGAGATGAGGAATCATTCCTTCATCCAGAGAGTGGTGAGTCTGTGGAATTCACTAGCACAGGAAGTGGCCAAAACATTGTGGTCTCAAGAAAAAGGTGGACCATAGCTCTTGTGGCTAAAGGGATCAAAGGGATATGGGAAAGGCAGGATTAGGGTATTATCAAATAAAATGGAGGAGCAAGGCTCAACTTGAATGGCCTACGCTTGCTCATGTCTTCTATATTTGCGTGTTTCAAACACAAAAACGTTCTCTACTGTACTTTTGTTTTTGGAGTCTCACCTTTTTAGGTGGTAATCTTTTCTTCTTTCCTACCAAAGTGCATTACCTCATTTTCCTATAGTAAACTTCATCTGCTAAGTTTTGTCCACTCACTCAACCTATCTACATTACTTTGCCGATTCCTGCAGAATTCTAAATCTCTGACCTGGTCTTTGCCTATAGTATTTATGTGGCTAGTTCTGTTCTGTTTCTCGTCAGTAGTAAACCTTAGGCTATTTGATGACAATGTAGTTACTTGCCCTATTTCTCTACATTATTTGCAACAGTGTATTTGTGTTGTAGTATTTCACTGCAGCTGCAAATGCATACAAGCCAAGAATATGGCCTTTTCTTTCATGGCCAGTATTATACAGACATATGAAATAGGAAGAAAAATAGACCATTCATTCAATCAAGTCTGTTGTGTTATTTGTTAAGATCATAGTTTTGGAAAGACAGATTAGCTATCTACCTGAACAAGTTTTGATTGCTTTCACTAACAATGTACTTGTGCCTTAAAAATATTTAATCACCCTGCCTTCTGAACAGAGAACTGCAAATCCTTAGAGGAAATGCTCCTCCCCTTTTGTGTTGCAAGAGTGACCCCAAATTTTAGTACAGGTGTCCCCTAATTATGGACTCTTCCCACAAGACGAAACATCCTTTCCATGTTCACCTTGTCAAGACCATCTAGTTTCTTACAATCAAGTCACTCATCGCTCTTCTAAATTATGGAAATAAGCCCAGCATATCCAATTTATCCTCATAAGCCAATCCACTCACTCCAGGTATCAATCTAGTAAACCACCTCTGAACCATTTGCAATGCACTGTATCCTTCCTTAAATAAGGAAACCAAAACTTCTTCCCACAATAATTGAGATGTCTCACCAATGCCCTATATAACCGAAACATAATGTTGTTATGTTCAGCACCTCTGAATAAAAGATAGCATTCCATTAGCCTGTTGATTACATGATGCATCTGCATACTATTACTTTGTGATATCAAGAGCAAATATTTTTAGATTAGATTGCTCAGCGTGGAAACAGGCCCTTCGGCCCAACAAGTCCACACCGACGCGCCGAAGCGCACCCATCCAGACCCATTCCCCTACATTTTACCCCTGCACCTAACACTACGAGCAATGTAGCATGGCCAATTCACCTAACTGAACATTTTTGGACTGTGGGAGGAAACTGGAGCACCCGGAGGAAACTCACGCAGACACTGGGAGAATGTGCAAACTCCACACAGTCAGTCGCCTGAGGCAGGAATTGAACCCGGGTCTCTGGCGCTGTGAGGCAGCAGGGCTAACCACTGTGCCACTGTGTCCCCCTAATGTAAATTAATACAGAATACATAAACTAATACAGAAAAAGCGTGATGTAATGCATTTTGGACATGCTAGAATGTAAATTTTGTTAAATGATGTTTATTATGAATACAGTGGCAGAGCAATAGGATTTAATGTTGTAATTTTATTATGCCTTTTAAAAGATGATCAGGCTTGAGATTAAAATCCATTTAAGACAAATGGGATTTATATAAAGAGATCAAGCAGCATGTGTCGAGAGAAGTGTAGTTAATGTTTCAAGTCAGTTGTATTTCCATTCTACCGCAAGGTCTTCAAACTGAAATATTAACTCTTTCTCTTCCACAAATGCTACTGTGCATTTCTAGCATTTTCTGTTTGATTCACTATTTTGTTTCTCTTTATCAAGGAATTGATTCTTTGAAAAAAAAATCAGTGACTCCTACAAAATGATAGTTCTGTGTAGTCTGGAATACTGTATTCTTGTACTCTTTATGCACAAGAGAAAGGTGCAATACTGTTTTAGCAAGGTGATATCAGGGACTGAGAACCTGAATTGTGAGAAACAAGAAGGAACTGGAACAATTTGGCCTGCACTCTCTTGTGCTGTGGTGAATTTGATAGAGATTTTCAAAAGTGAGAAAAGGCACATGCATAGCATATATAGATGAAATCCATTGTAACTAAATAGAAAGCAGGCTCTAGTCTTAAAGTATGGACTAAATGTATAAAGGGGAACATTTGTCATAATAGGAAAGCTTTGCTCAAAGTGATCCTGCAGTACTTGTAACTAACAAATATATTCAATAATGATCCAAAGGAGATAATAAAATGAAAGGATTTTGTACAATTAGCTCTTGAAAAGAATATGAGATTAGCTCAGACAAGAAAGATCACAAGGCTTTCTGTAAAGAATAAAAGATCCAAGTTTGAAAAATAGTATTTCTTTCAGCTGAATACAAGGAAACCCAAAGCAATCATTTCTGGCTTCTGCCAGAAATTTAAGATTTAATTTCCTTGGTTTAGTTGAAGCATTGCACAGCTTTAGCAATCCTGACCACTTGTGCTTCCATTCAACTCTGAGCAGTCTGTTCCAGATCAATATTACTCACTATGTCACTTGGTATCCTGGAACGTGCTGTCCACAAAGGAAGTAGAAGCAGAGACAAAGAATAATTTTGAAAGAAAATTGAATATGTACTTGAAGGAAATAAACTTTCAGCACAATGGGGATAGAGTGGAGAAATAGGACTGACTGGATTGTAGTCTGTGGAAAGCCATCATAGTGTCAGTGGGCTGAATGGCTGCCTTCTATTCCCTAAATGAATTTGAATCAATCCAGAGCTGAAAATGCTATCATATTATTAAAATTCTCAACTACTGGTTTGCCACATTAGATTTGTCTTTTCTCTGGACAAGTCAGATACCAAAATAAACTTAGCTTGATAGAGTTCATTTATTAGCTGGGTAATGTGGTGGCTAGCCACTGAGACATATTCAAACAATGCTGCATATATTCTTAAACAACAAAACCTGTTTATTACATTATAGTGGTAAAAACTAAATATAGAAGACAAAGATCAACATCTCAATCAGTCTTCTAGAACTATCTAATTATACTCCGATCACAAGTCTTCAAGTTTAAACTTAGCTGACTGCTTACAGGTTCTTTTCTGTGGATTGTGAAGATAATTTGAGTTCTTCCCAAGTCTGCTGATGTGAACTTGTCTCAAATTTGAGAGCTTAATTTTCTCCATTTTAATAACCTGCAGATTTCTAACCCGACTCCCCTTGTTTGGAAGATTCCCAAATTAAGCCCTTCTGATGAATTGGTTGATTTGTTGAAGGAGGGAAACTAAATTTGCTTCTAAACTCAACCCTGGTATTTTCTGAACTGACCTGAAAGACTTTTGAACTTTCCTCTTGTGTTTTCTGAAGTAAATTTAGAAAGAAAATGTTTATCTCTAGATTTTTCTGAATTGGAAACAAATGTAATGGTTACACATTTATACTACCTGTCATGAACTCAACAGTATTAACATCCGGGGTTTGCAATCCAACTCCGATTGTTTCAGAATGATTCTCTGAACTTGTCTTTGCAAAATAAAACCCACCCCAGAAGTTACCAACAGTTTTTTATTTTGAAATTCAAATTCCAAAAATGAGAAAAATATAAATTACACACTTTTCAGCACATATATAAATGCATATTGTTATTTATTGGCTCCTCTCTTCTAATCATGCTTTATGGTGTACATTTTACTGGCTCCTGACTTCTTTGTTCGTCAAAATGATGTTGCCTAAATTCTAAGGAACTCAACTTCAAAGCTTCTGAGCAGAAAAGCAAGGTAGAGTTGCATGGAACATTACTTATGATTTCAATACAGGAAGGCTTATATGAAATCAATTATCTTGAATTTATTGAGTGTTGTTGAAAACCTGGAAATATTTATTAAAATATTTTACTGATTGGGAATCAAAAGAAAAATAAGTGTGATACATGAAATATACTAAAATAGAGTGCACTGTTTATGTCCTACAAGTAAAGCCTGCTGTCCAAATTATTTTTTTGATTTTAACTTTTAAAAGCTTTTTCTATTGGCCATGCTTTTGTTTAAAACATGTATTCGCTTGGTGAAAAGCTTTTTGAAATTTTTATGGATTCCTAATTTATTTTTAAAATGCTGTTTATGTCTACAATGAATGAATTAAAACCGTTTACAATTGCTAAATGTTTAGCATTCGCAACCCTCAAGATGTCAGCTGAGCTCCAGTTTAAAATTCATGGCTGGCTTAATTATTTGAGTACCCAAATTCTGTCAACTTAGTTTCCCTGTTAAGGAAGCTGTAGGAATTACACTGACAATGTAGGGATAGAATTCATGTGAGAAATGCTAAGAACGTGAATTATTGAAATTTTCTTTCTGTTCTAGACCTTCACAGGCCATTTTGTCTACTATATCAAATCTGCATTGTGTGAAGAAGACATTTGGAATATCCTATATCAGATAGGATACCACCTTGAAAAAGAAACATTTGAACTGAAAAACAAAGTGAACGCTAACTTTGTGAAATTGATTTCTTTTGAACTCTTCCTGGCTAGAATTGAATGTGAGAATTTACTTGAAATCTGTTCACAAATAAAAGATAAGGGCTATTCGGAGCTTAATGTAGTTGAAGAACGAAAGAACAATGCAGAGGATGTGAGAGGTTGCATTGATGTAATGAAAAGACAACGGAGACTAATGGAAGATTTGCATACATCAGTGACACAAATGGACTTTCGAAGATCAGATGGTGAACGGTTAACAAACAGTAGCATGAAGCAGCTTATGTACAAGCCACCTTCATTTTTAGATAGTGATGAAAATCATTTGGGAAAGCAGTTAAGTAAAGTTCATTTGACACCTGTACATCACAAGAAAGAGACTGTTTATGGTTCTTCGTTTGAGGAAATGACTGATGAGATTTGTCGTCCTACACCTTCACTTCTTGCTATATCAAGCTCCCCTCGTTTAGGGTCAGAGGAATACTTCCAATCTGTTAATGACAATTGGAGAGTAGAAAACAGTTTTAATACATCTTTCCATGCACTTGGTGATGACTTGGATCTTTACACAGCTGAAGATTCTCGAAGCACTTTAACACCGAGATGGACAGACACAACTGGCCACAGTGCAAGATTGATCAAAAATAATGATCTAAGAGGTATGTATCATGAAACAGCACATCTTACCAAAGAAAGTGTATCTAACACAATTGCATTGAAGTGCCAAATGTGTGGAATATCCAGTGGTCTCATAACTTGCCAAAAATCTAATGAGCCTTTTTGTAACCAATGCCATCGTAACACTGGAGAGTGTTCACTTTACTCTTGTAGACATGAATGTCCAAGAGACATAGGTATCTTATCTCGCTCATGCTCCGTCCAGAATGATCTTTCTATGAGTTCACCTCTGAAAGAAAAATGTGCATTTTCTGTCACATCCCAGTATCAAGAGCACTTACCCAGTTCCAAGGAAACCAGCACATTGCGCTGTGGATTTTGTGATAAATCTGGTGCAAAGTTTACTTGTATGAACTGTTCAAAGGTCTCCTGTGAAGTTTGCAGGACTGTTTATCATCGAGATTATTGCAACAAGAATAAGACACATAATTTCCACCCAAACAATCAGCTCAGTTACAAATCTGGCAAAATTTATACCATATACAGATGAATTATTCAACCTGGAATAACAACAAAGCATGATCAGCCCTGGAAAAATCTATGCTGAGAATACTTTGAAAATAGATTTTAGGATGAACATTCTGTTGAAATACAAATGCACACTGTGAATTCTTGTACTACAATATATACCTTAAAGTATTTAAGTTGCTGCTATATTTTTCAAGGGCTGATGTATGTATAATAAAGCTGCTTTGATCTAAAATTTCATACCAGTGCAAAATGGGATAATGATTTAGAACCTGGAATAGCAAATATTTTTGTTACCAGAAGTGAATGGGAGACAACAGTCTGCAATATTTTATGCTGGAGGATTTAATGTAAAACTGTCAGATGTTTATATAATGAGCCTTGTTATTGATGTGCAATTTTCTCTTGCCTTTTTCAAATGTGATCGTGTTTCGTATTTACTTTAAACTTAGAGTAGGTGGGCAAGTGTGTGTTTTCTGATCAGAACCCTGATCTTGTTCTGGTATTTCTTGGCTTATCCATGCATTTACATTTTGAAGACTGTTACATCATTTTTTTGCTTGTATGAATAAAACTGTGCACCTGGCTATAATAAGTTGTGATTTGTTTATTTTTTAGGTCAAGAATTAATCTGTTTGAAGACTAGGTTAATGTTCTTATGTACTGATAATACGGAGTTAACTTTTTTCAGTTTAACAAATGGAATACACCTGTTCTTAAGTTCGGGATTGTTCAGCATTCTGTGAATTTTCCCTGAGTCCATGAGTTATAATATCAGTTGGGCTCACATGAAATCATCCAACTTGTTGCAGACAAGAGATCAAACACTGAAGCCATCTGTTGTCTAAGGTTTGGAAAATTTTGCTCTCGGTTGAAGAGGTATGTGGGTTGCAGAGTATGGTGCTGGAAAAGCTCAGCCGGTCAGGCAGCATCTGAGGAGCAGGAGCATCGACATTTCGAGCAAAGGGAATGTGCTCTCGGAGGGTGATGATCCAATTGTCACGGTCTGCATGGCTATGAGCAACACACACTGCTAGGAATGAATGTTCTGCAAAGGGATTATGATAATTAGGGTTCAATTCAAAAGCAGGGTCTCATAGTTAATAATAATAATAATAATAATCTTGATTATTGCCTGGACCACAGAGAAATGAATACATAGCTCAAAGATTTATGTTAGAGAAATGGTTTCAATTTTATGTGGCAAAGACCAAATAAAGAATGATTTGAAACAAAAAAGAGAAGCTGAAGGAGAGTACGAGAAAAAGCTGGCTAGTAATATAAAGCAAATAGTACATGTTTCTATGAGTGTTTCAGTAGGGAAAAATTGTAACTAAAGTTAGTGTCAATTCATGAGAGAAAGTGGCAGTATGATAATGGAAAATAAGGAAATAGCATTGGCCTTTCAGTAACTAATTAACAAAGTTACCCAAGCCTGTTTCCACCCTCTCTTGAGAATTCCTCTAATTTCAGTTTCTCTTACTGGACTACCTCACATCACTCCAAATTGTGTTCCATCATCCAAGTTTTTGACTACCTACTTACCCTCTGTAAATCCCCTTTTTATCCCCATAACTCAAATTTTGACCTAGTTTTGTGCAATCTGCAAACTTGGAATTATTACATTTAATCCTCACAGGTAAATCAGATATAGATTGTGAATAGCTGGGACCCATGTACTGATCCATGTAGAACCCAATAGCCACACACTAGTCAAGTTGAAAATTACCTCCTTATTCTATTTCATGAAATCTCAATTCATATGAATTTTATGTGCTCTAATTTTGTTTGTAAGACTTTATTGAAAGCTTTCTGAAAATCTAAATATAGCACATGCACTGGTTGCCCTTATCTATTCTCGTTACATCCTGTGTAATTGTTCCATTATTTTCTAACTGATGTAATTGTATTCTTTTCTCCATGACTGTAAAGCAAACCGGTCTATTCAGTGTGTGTCTGTCTGTCTGTCTCTCTCTGTCTCTCTCTGTCTCTCTCTGTCTCTCTCTGTCTCTCTCTGTCTCTCTCTGTCTCTCTCTGTCTCTCTCTGTCTCTCTCTGTCTCTCTCTGTCTCTCTCTGTCTCTCTCTGTCTCTCTCTGTCTCTCTCTGTCTGTCTCTGTGTTAAATAGGGCGATTTGCGTTTTGCCACTTTCCAATCCATCAGGACTACTCCAGGCTTTAGAGTTTTGATAGGTAACCACTCACCCATTTATCTTTACAGTCACCTCTATTCAGAGATGTAGACAAGCAGGTGTAAGGGATTTATTCACATTAAGTCCCTTTGATTTCTCTAACACTTTTTTCACTAATTAATAATCTGTAGTTTCTCATTTACATTAGTCCCTAGATCCTCCAGTATTTCTGGGATGTTTTAAATATTTTCTTCAGTGAAAGTACACAAAGTATCATATTCTGGTGATCGACAATATCACCAAATTTCTTATGTGAAGAATTAAGGATACCTCTATTGCAATGGTTGTTTCACACTGACAAATACATTCTGTATGTTTAGTGTAGAAGGTAGTCCTCAATTAGTGATTTCTCCATTACAGGGTTCTTTATTACACATAGTTCTATTAATGTGTGTCTCATTTGATATATTACGGTTCTTAATCAAGTCCAAACACCATGGAGAAATAAGTGTATGAGAAAAGCTCCACATTCCTGGGTAAACTCCTGTTCGTTCAGCATATTTTGGCTGTTGCTTGCCTTGATTAAGGCTGGATAAGTTTTTAAAAATGTGTCTCCCCGAGAACACTCAACTCTCCATCTCGAAAGCAGCAGAAGGGCAGTCTGATGATCCTCATCCTTCCAGAACCATAGATTAATTGAATGCAGATACACAGCCTTCCACCTTCAGATAAGAAATCTTGTATATGAGGGAAAAAACATGAAAAGGTACTATTTTTGCATATGTTCGTGTCCATTTTGCCCGTTCAAATTGTTATGAGTCAAGCCCTTGTACCATTTTTTTTCTCCCTTCTTTCCAACAATGCATTACATGCACATGGTTGGGCATGATTGTGTCAGAAGGAAGTGTGTGAATCTGTTGCCTAAACATGAGTGCTGCTCATGAAGATTTGCCCATTCAATTAACTTTGTTCATTTATTTAATACATGTTCCTATATACTAGAAACAACCTAAATATTTACATGGATTTCTTGGGAATATGTGCTTCAAAAGTCATGGTTTTGCTTATTGCAATTTTCAGGAATATAACCACTGCTTTAATCAAGGACTATTTGTACCTCAACAGACTAACAAACAGAAACAGTAGTTGCCAGAGAGGTTCAGTTTGTGTGGCAGCATTTGGGGAGAGAAAATAGAGTTTCAAATCCTTTGACTCTTCTTCAACAAATTGGGTCTGATAATGACCCCTTCAGTGCACCCTTCCAAGATGTGCAGGAAATGGGGCATTTATTATATTCGCTTGTCTCCTCACTACCCTCAAGTTGAACAGTCTCGGAGAATGCACTGTTTAGGCTGTAAAAACCATGATCCGTAAGTGTAAAGTAACTTGACAAGATTTTCAGATAGCATATTAAATCTTCATGCTACATTTCTAAACAGCAGTTTACCCTCATGAGCAGCGCTCGTGTTTAGGCAACAGATTCACACACTTCCTTCTGCCACAATCACGGCCAACCAAGTGTATGTAATGCATTGTTGGAAAGAAGGGAGAAAAAAAATGATACAAAAGCATGACTCATAGCAGTTTGAACAGGCAAAGCATATGCATATCCCAGATTTTATCTCAAACACTTGGGTTCATGGAAAGATACTATGTTTTGTATCAATCTTGGATCATGATACATTGTAATGAGCAATGGTCAAATCCTGTGAAAAAATTGATAACATGCTCAAACTGCTGATTATCACCATCACACAGGATGACGATCTGGATACTGATGGTATGCCTAACAGTACCTACACATTTACAACAAATGACACTCAATCATCCACATTGACTTTAGCAGACTGTGGGCAAACTACACCACCAAGTTGTGATAACCATAAGTGTGTATATCTGGTTGTATCCATCAAGGCATTATTTTAATATATCATGTCAACAAAATTATATGCACACTTGTACATATTATCAGGAAAAGACTTCTTTAAGGGAGCAAGGGTCATTATTATGGCACAGATTTCCGACAGTATTGCCCCTGTACTTTTAAGGCATTTACATAACATCATTCCATGTGGCATTCATTTATAATACCTCAGCTCAGCCACTCTCGCCATAGAATAAACTCAATGTCATCAAGTCAGTTATGTCTGTGACGTATACACACCAGTAAGGATAGAACCCAGATTATGTGTGTAAATCTGTGAGATTGTAGTCTTGTAACTAGTTAGTGTTGTTCATAAAATCAAGATATCTGTCTCATCAGAACCCAACCATCTGTGCTACATGTTATGTGGGCTAACCTATATATTAACCACAAACAGCAAGTGATACCTACATGAACTATGTTGACTTGATCCTCTTCCCCTGCACCACTACACGTTCCTCTTCAGCCTTGAGCAGAAATCCATACTCCTAACATTGGACAGATATAGCACAGCCTTGTGAATTCACATTTGAAGCTATAGCAAAAAGTATCTATTCCCTGAATATATTATCCTCTATATTTCTGTCAATTCCCCTTCTTGAATGGCTTCCTGTACCAAGGTTTCATAGTCAGTCATCTCATCTGACACTACAGCCATTGCTCTTGTCGACACAAGTTACAAGAACCTACCTGAGTGAAAGTGCCAGGAATAGGGACAGGTGGTGGGCTCATTATGTTAATTTGGTCCAAAAAGGCTGATCACACGGGATTAAGTGCTTGTCAATCAGCGCAGACTTGATGGGCTGAAGGGCCTTTTTCTGCGCTGTAGATATCTAAGATGCTATGAGAGCCAGCGGGGGATTGTGAACATGATTTTGTGCTACAAATGGGTTTAATGACTTGACTAGTTAGGAAATGTTAGCAGACCTCTTACCAGCACCAAAGTCTTGAAACAGTAATCCCATTTTACCATTCTACTCCAGAATTTATTGATTCCACCAACAACATGGTTGGATTTGAACCCATGTCACTCAAGACAAATTGCCAATGCTCCTGAAATACTAGTTCAGTTACAATTCAATGGTACCATTTTTTTCATTCACATCACTCTCATTCCTAGTTTACTTATATCAGCATAAATCTGAGTGATCTGCTTCAGTATCTCTCATCCATAATCCCTTCATATGTTCAATTCCTCCCATCCTATCAGTAACTGTTCTACAAACCTAATTCACTTCTATCCATTCTCATTACAAATACATAGGCAACATGTCACCTTGTTCCATAACTCAAGAACACTTTTTGTAAATCTGCCTGATTTCAGCCTTCACCATATGCACTATATTTGTTTGATCTGCACAATTTTCAGAGTCATTTCGGTCTGTCATACTTGCCCCCACTTAACAGAAGAGAATGTAAAATGCCAAAAAGAGGACCCAGCTTTAACAATTGAATAGAGGATATTGGAGGTTAGCAGCATCTCGAGCATCCTGAATATTGGATGTGAAAACTTTAGCGATTCATCTGAACAGAGTGAAAACATTAATCGTGCAGATCACAAAAAAGTTCTCCCTCAGAGGACTATAAAGTGTCAACAACACTAATCAAGTGATTCATGTGCATAGAATCAACGTTGAAACAGTATTATTACCAAATCATATTTTCTTCTTTCCTCCAGGGTATCACAAGAAGACCATCAACTCCTGCCAAAGGATCTGACAATTCTGCAGGAATTCTTTCTCAATACTGTTGATGTAATAATAAATATGCTTCTCTCTTCAGCAATCTTTCAGGATCAAGGATGACTTGCTTCTAATCTGATTAGATGAGTTCTGACTTGATTTATGAGGCTGACTGCAATCTTTGCCAAATATGGATCACTGGTTCTTAAAGAGTTAGATAGTTGGGTTGTTTTGAGTTTTGTGCACTCCACCTGAAGTCATGACTTTGTCTCTGCGTGCTCCGGACACACAATGTGTTCAGTGCATTCCAGAATGAGTCTGCTCCAGTCATAAATCAGGGTTCTCATGAGTCAACTGGTATGTTTAATCTCTTCAAGGATGTTTTGTGGACATCCATAAAACATTTCTGCTGACTCTATGCCATGACTGAGGTCTAAGTACAATAACCTGGTGTCAGGTTGTCCTGCCCAACAGAGCTCATTTTGAGAGATTCACATCTCAATGCTGGAAAACATAGTTGAGGTGAGGATGCTGCTTGCATTGAATTTAGAATATCTTGCAAAAGAATCACTCTGATTTGAAGCGCCTGTTGTAGTTTGTCCATGTCTGGAAAGCATACAGCGCAGGGATGACTACTAGCCAGTGGGTGGTATGGTGGCTCAGTGGTTAGCACTGCTGCCTCACAATAAAAGGGACTCTGGTTTGATCCCTGCCTCAGGCAACTGTCTGTGTGGAGTCTGCACATTCTCCCCATGTCTGTGAGGGTTTCTTCTCATGATCCAAAGATGTGCAGGTCAGGTGAACTGGCCATGCTAAATTGCCAATAGTGCTAGGTGCATTAGTCAGGAGTAAATATAGGGGAATGGATCAGGGTGGGGCATTGGTGTGGACTTGTTGGGCTGAAGGGCCTGTTTCAATACTGTAGGGAATCTAATCTGAACCATGAACTTAGTCTTGGGTTTGGGATCCTGGCCCTTAAATATTCTTTACTTGGCTGAAGGCTGATCTGGCGCATTTGACGTGGGTATTTTGCTATGGAAGCTGGTTGAAAGAGGACTTTAGGTTCCAGATGTAAATAAAAGGCCAACTTTTTCATAAGCTTTGAAGAAAGAATCAACAAAAGATCTGGAGATGTTTCTGAGTGACAGCACACACAGTATTTGCACACTGTAGCTGTATGATTGAAGATGGACTAGTTTTCATTTTGGATGAAAGCAGCATTGGTTGAACAGCTTCCTGTCTGTTCTGTAGAGTATCTTCTATAGACAATTTGCTGGAAGTGAATTGCTATATTGCGGTAAGGGGAACGGAGAAGAGAACTCGGGCAATGACAGCTTTATTTAACACACATTTTCACAGAGATAAGGTATATAATGGTTCTGCTCGTGAGGATAATGTCTTCTACATAATTTTAAAACAGGCAGAGGATTATGACAAATTTCTAATGGCAGCCAAATTTGAGGAGAATGCTCCTTAAACCCGTGTGGTTAACAGAATCAAAGACTTTTGTGATGTCTTCGGCACGGTTCCTTGAATTTATCTTGAATTTGCTGTGCAGTGGAAACTATGTCTTTGGTGCCTCTCAATGAAAGTCACACTGTAACTCTAAGAACTTTCCTTGACCTCTCAGATGAGGTAGTTGGGAGGAACCTTGAAATGATCTTTGGTGTGGCAGAAATCAAGCAGACTCCTCTGCAGTTAATGCAATTGAACATGGCCATGCTTATATAGTATATGTTCTTCTTCCCACATAAGGCATATGCAGCTGAACCTGAACTGTATTTCTGCGAATTAATTGCAGAAATTCAACAATGAATCCATCTGCTAGTGAAGCTTAGTTATTTTTCAGTAATTGTTGGCTTTTTTACCTTTACGCCACACCAGGGCAGCACTGAGACTGAACTACGTGGGATATTTGAGGAATGAGGTCATGGAGGTTCAAGTTGAGATTGTGTGGTAAAATGCAAATATTCCTTAACTAAAGAATTAAGGAAAGTAAGGAAAATGGGGTAAAGTTACATGCCGTGACTTTGATAAATGTTCCAATTGGGAGAGATATCATCTCAGCTGTAAAAGATAGTCTCTTCACTCTGAGACTGTGCCCTAAAGTCCTAGTCGCTCCTACAACTGGAAACATCTTTTCCATTTCCACCCTAACTTACCCTCTCAGTATTCTATATGTTTCAATGTAATCCTCCCTTATCCTTCTAAACTCTATTGAATACAGATTCAGATCCTCATATGACAACCCCCTTCATCCCAAGGATCATTGTTGTAAACCTCCTCCGGACCCCTCCAATGTCAGCACAACCTTTCTTAGATATGGGACCCTAAATGCTTACAATATTCCAAATGTGGTCTGGCCAGAGCCTTATACAGCCTCAAAAGTACATCTCTGCTCCTGTATTCCAGCCCTTCAAAATGATTGCTAACATTACATTTGCCTTCCTAACTGCCAACTGTGCCTGCATGTTAACCTTAAGAGAATCCTGAACCTTTTGTGCTTTTAGGCCTGTTTCTACATATAGTGTCAGAAAAGAAGATTTTGTGCCATGCTCCATATCATAATGATGGCATTCCACAAGACAGACTAGTAGATGAGTGATGACAAGAGGTAGATGTTGGGTGATAAATAGTGCAAAACAATTATAAAACTGGAGGGAGGAATAGAAGTTTCTGATCAGCACACATTGGAACAAATTAGTTCAGGAATATAAACTGACCCAACAGATGTGAATATTGGTTTCCTCTTTGTCCATTTGTTGAATGGATCACTCATTCTTTTCTTTGATCATACAGGGAATGATAGCTATGAACAAATGTGCAAAGGGTCTGTAACTGTAGTCACATACTGACTTGGTTAAACTGTGCCCTCCCTGTCAAAAAGTTCACCAACCGTCACTATTTCTAATGTTTCTCACTTAAGCAAGTGAAAATATCTGAGAATATCTTACGTTACTGCTGTACAGTCAACTATTTGCTAACCTTTTAAAGTTGGAGTATGTTGAACTCCTGGAATGCACTTTTATTAAATTGCAAAACCAATGCTGTTTGGAACAAGCATCTTAAGGTGATTCACAGTCATGAAAATAGCTTGTATGATGTGTCAAAAATAGCTCTTGTGTTGATTCATTAATAAAAAATTGTCAAAACAGCAACCAGAGCATCATTGCTGCATTACTCTAAGCAATGTCAAATTATGTTATGAGCACACTTTAGCAACAGATGGTGCAATGGATCCACATTTCTAATTTAAGTCCCACTGAAAGGGGTTCTTACGGCAGAATGGTAGTCTCCCTACCTCTGGGCTGAAAGGTCTGAGTTCAAGTCCCATCTGGTCTAGTCATGTGTCATAACATCACTGAGCAGGCTGATTAGAAAATATCTATAAATTGAAATATTTTCATTTTGATACCTAAACAGTTCAGGAGATAATTAATTTCTATTTACAATGTTCAAATTCATTTGCAATGCTAAAATACCAATCTTTTAAGGATGTGGCTTCACATTAGGGTTAAGTTAGACTGTTAACTAGTGTTCGTTGACCAGTTAGTAGTGAGCTCAAATTATATCATGTGATTTTCGTGTCCTTGTGGGTCTGCCTTAGATCGGAGATTCAAATAATGGTGGCATTTTAATTTTGTACACAGTGGACCACTTTGCATGGATTGAAATGTAATAATTCAGCTATAGCCCAAGGCATGAGAAATGCAGATGCAAGGATAACAGAAGCATTTTGATCATTCCAATTTCTACCACAGAACCCGTGTTTATAAATCTCTGCGCATATATATTGAAGGAAACCCACTTTTACCATATCTTCTCAATCATGCTGGCTGCTACAGCACTATACATGTTTTTGTGTAATGTACAAGAAGTATATGAATCAGAGACATTGCTCATTCCTGAGAAGCATACACTACAATAAAAAGAAGAAGCTTTATCTATAATATTTGAGCATTTATACAGTAAATTAATTTACAAATACTGAGGTTCACAAATCAGCTAGTTTCTTGCTGAGTAGATGAGACAACAGTGATTAAATAAATAAAATTGCTTGGCAAAATCATTATTTGTTTGACAATTTTGCACTGTTATTGTTTTTAATCTTGTAACAGATGTGTGAACATGTGGAATCTTTTGCAACAGCTCAATCACAGCTTGGTCTAGTAAAATTCTTAAGATTGTTTAGTTCTAAAATAGAGTATTTGTTGGATTTATTGTGACTAACAAAGTTGTAATATCAGGACTAGTCAATTTATTTTTGTATTTATTTATTTTGAACTGCTGCTTTTGAGTCCAAGGCATTGATGCAAGTGTCATGACATATTTTAAAATAAAAGCAAGGTATCACAGACGCTGGAGATCTGAAAAAAAAAGAAAGTGCTGAAAAGACACAGCAAATCCAGCAGAATGTGTGGTGTGGAACGCAAAATAGAATTAACATTTTACATTCAATATGATTTCTTCTGAAATTGAGTCATACCTGACTCAAAGTATTAACTCTTTTCCTCGTCACAGATGCTGAGTGTGAGTTTCTCCACTACTTTATACTTTTATTGCATTTCCTACGTTGCTGTTTAGTCTGTTCTAATTTCCTTCCAAAACCTAAGTATTTAAGATCATAAGCATAAGCAGAAATAATTACAGTCCAAGTAAAATTCCATTCACTATTCACTAATTCCTTTTGGAAAACAGAACAATTAATTTATTTCCAAGCAATATGACTCAAGAATTGAATTTCACAAGCGCAGTAACTAAACCTTTTACATTTGCCTTTTTCTTTGCCACCAATCTCTAATAGAGTTAACTGAAAATATTCTCTTTTTAAATTAATATTGTCTACTATCTGCAAAATAAAAACAATAGTTTAAGCTGCAATTTTAGAAATAATTAGATAGAACCTGAATTTAAATAACACTTTTTGTAACCA
The DNA here is from genome assembly GCF_047496795.1 of Chiloscyllium punctatum. NCBI lineage: Eukaryota > Metazoa > Chordata > Chondrichthyes > Orectolobiformes > Hemiscylliidae > Chiloscyllium > Chiloscyllium punctatum. The sequence goes on from NC_092775.1 coordinate 33,145,029, forward strand.
CCAGAAATCCCAAAATGCTTTATAATCAGTTAAGTATTTCTGATATGTAGTCACTATTGTGATGTCAGAAACATGGCAGCCTAAATTGCTTTGCACAAACAGCGGTATAAAAATAACACAATAATTTTGTTTCTAATGCTGATTAAGGGATAAGTATTGGATAGGACACCGGACAAAACTCCCCCGCTTTTCAAAACAGAGGCTTGGGACCGGAGATAGCACACGGTGGTTCAAGTTAATGTTTCATATGAAAGATGGCACCTCTGTACACAGTGGAGTGTCAGCCTAAATGCATGTGCTCCAAATTTTGGAGTCAAACTTGAAGCCATAACCTTCTGACTCAAAAGTGAGAGTGCTACCAGTGAAACCAGCACTGTTACACCAAATTAATTTTGCTGGACACCTTTAGTTTTGAGTTTAGGTACAGACTCAGACTGGAGAAAGGAAAGGAGAACATTCTTTTAGACTTGTTGGAGAAGCTGAGAGAAAGCCAATGGGGGAGGTGCAAAGCAAACGGATCTAACAAAAATACTTCACTTCCACTTTTAAAGTCGCCCGACCTGTACTGCATTTTGGGAAAAGAAAATCTAGATTTCCACCAAGCTTTATATGAAAGAATATGTTTTCTGATTTCAATGTTAAGTGGTGAGCTCCAATTATAAAATTACATCCTCCTGTTCCAGATTTCCACACTACAGGAAATAGTTTCTCTGCATCTAACATATTCTCTGCATATTCATTCCTGTTATCATTATAAACATCTTCCCCTTCTCAGTCTTCTAAGCTTAAGGGAATACAAGTCAAATGTATTTTTTAAATTTGCTCACAAGATGAGTGTTGCTGCCTAGACCAACACCTGTTACTCATCCCTAGGCAATGGTGAGCTAACTTCTTGTCACACTGATGTCTAGGGGATGTAGTGCTGTTAGGCAAAAAGTTACAGATGTTTGGCACGGTAACTTAAAGGAGGAGTGTTATAGTTTTCAAGTGGTGTTAATCCCTTTATCCGCTATCCTTGTCTTACTAGATATGGCGACTGGAATTTGGAAAGTACTGTCTAAGAAGTCTTTATAAATTGCAGCAGTGATTCTTGTAGGTGGTACACGCTGCTCCTATTGTTTGTTGATAGTGGAGGAAGTGAACATTGAAGGTTTTGTGTGTGGTGCCTGTCAGGTGTGCTGCTTTGTACTGAATGGTATCAAACTCCTTGACTGTTGTTGGAGTTGCAAATGTAGGCAAATTGTGGAATATCTGATCACCTTCCTGACTCGTGCCTTGAAAATGGTGGACAAGCATTAGGGAGTCACGAAGCCAGTTACTTGCTGCAGAATTCCTACCGTCTAATCTGTTTTTGGATACACAGTACTTATATGACTAGTCCAGCTTAGTTTCTGGTCAACGGCAGATATTGATATTGCGGGATTCAACAAAGGTAATGCATTTAACATCAAGGGGTAATAATTAGATTCTCTCCTATAGGACATGGTCATTGTTTTGCACTTGCCTGGTACAAATGTTACTTGTCATTTATTAGCCCAAACCTGGATGTTGTCCATATCTTATGGACATGGATATGGACTGCTTCAGTACCTTGAGGACTTATATAAAATGCTGAATATTGTTGCAGTCATTAGCGAACATCCCCACTTCTGATCCTATAATAAAGGGAAGGTCATTGACGAAGAAGCTGAAGCTGAAGATAAAGATGAGGCACTACTCAGAGTCTTCCCAAACTGGGACCTCGAGATAATTGACTGCTATTAACTGCAAAAATTTATCTAGTTATGACTTGAACCAGCAGAGAGTTTCCCCATGTCTGCCAGTGACTCCAGTTTTGCTAAGGTTCTTGATGCTACATTCAGTCAAATGCTGCCTTGATGTCAAAGGCAGTCATTCTCACCTCACCTGTGGAATTCAGTTCTTTTGTCCATGTTTGGACCGAGGCTGTAATGAGGTCAGGAGCTGTGTGACCCTGCCAGAAACCAACGAGTGTCAGTGAGGAGGTGACTGCGAAGGAAATATTCTTTGGCTGGTAACTGGCTTGAGTGGATTTGTGTTCTTTTTTGTGCACATGACACTCCTTAGGTAATTTTTCACATTGCCAGTAATGTTAATATTTTAGCTGGCCTGGAACAGCTTAGCCAGAAACTAATTCTAGAGCCCAAGTCTTCAGTACAATTGCTGAAATTTTATTAGGGCCCATATATGTGCATAATCACTGCCAAATAAATTTTACATTATTCAGCTCCTAGAACTGCCTATATGGAGAAACAGCAAGTAATTAAGGATGGCAAATGGAATTTTGGCATTTATTGCTAAGGGAATAGAACATAAAAGTAGGGAAGTGTTGCTGCATTTTTAATAGGTATTAGTGATGAGTTGAAGTGTTCGGAGACTGGGCAGGAAAATGGAGTTGAAGCTGAGATGAATGGTGATGCAGGCTTGAGGGGTGAATTGCCTATTCCTGCTTCTGGATCCTGTATTATTGTGTTTTATTTGGTATTATCACCAAGCTTACCATGTTAGAATTCAATTCATACGCACAGATTTCATCATGACTTTTCCCTCTATTGAAGGCTTTCTCCCTATTTCTTATTGATTTCACCTTTATGAGGGCTCCTTGATGCCATGCTCATTCAATTGTGCTTGATGACAAATGCAGTCATTCTCATGTTATACAAAGAAGTGCAGCATTGGAATAGGCCCTTTGGTCCAACAGGCCTGTGCCAATACATGGCACCTTTCTAAATTAGAGTCATCTAAATTGAAAACCTTTTGCCTTTATGAGTTGTGTGCCCCTCTATTCCGTGCTGTTCATGTATCTGTCAAAATGCCTCTTAATCATTGTTATTGCATCTGCATTTATCACCTCCTTTGGCAGCACATTCCAAGCACTTACTACCCTCTGTGCAAAAAACTTGCCTTTCACATCTCCTTTCAACTTTCCTTAAACTAAACCTATGTTCCCAAGTAAATTATATTTCTACGCTGGGAGAAAGACTCCAACTAACCATTCTATCCATGATGCTCATGATTTTGTAAAACTCTATCAAGTTGCCCCTCAGGCTCTCATGTTCAGGTGAGAATGAAATTAGTTATCCAATTGTCCTCATAGCAACTACCTCCAAACCAAGCAACATCCTGGTAAATCTTTTTTAAAGTCTCTGCATTCTTCTGGTAGTGTGGTGACCAGAAAATTCCAAAAGTGGCCTTATTAAATTTCTATAGAGCTGCAATGTGACTCGCCAATTTTTATACTTTATGTCTGACTGATGATGGCAAGAAAGCCATATGTATATTTGGAATCCATTTCTTTTGTTGATGCTTAGACCAAGGATATAATAAGGGCTGGAGTAAAATGATACTGCTGGAACCCAGACTGAGTATTGGCAAACAGGTTATTCATACTGAGTACCTCTTGATAATACTGTCAATGACAATGAGCTGATTGATAGAATTGTAATTGGCTGGACAGGATATATCTGGCTAATTTTCCTTTTAGTTGGGACAGATGCAAGTTCAGTAGCAGCACTGGATCAGCTTGTCTAGAGGCTACATAACACGTGCAGATTGATGACATGGACATGATGGACTGAATGGTCCACTTCTATACTGTGATTCTACATCACTGTCAAATGAGGGTTTCAACCTTGGTTCAATGAGGAAACAAGAGCATGCCAAGAACAGCACCAGACATACAGGTGGTGCTTCTATAATGCAATGGTTGTGTTCTTGTGCTGTGGTCGATGTAATTGTGTTACAGCCAACACATATTTTAAAAGTTCACGCTTTAGAAACAGCATCCCCAATTCGTCAATTGTTTACAACGAATTCACATTGACAAAACACGCAATATGGCAGAATTACATGTACCTAGAAACGTGGTGCCAACCTTGTCAAAAAGCAGTACAGGCTAATTTTGTGTTTTACAGTGGTGCTAGCATGATATATATATACATCAAAGCAATCTCACTAACAATGAGTCAAATCTAAACTTTGGAGTTATACCATATCCACAACAGAAAACCTGCCACAGGATTTGCCTGTCAGCTGTCTTTTCTGGACTGGGGCAATTTGATCAGTGCTACCAATTCACATTGGGTGGTGGCTAATGGTGTTACCCACCCAGACTACACGCAGTGCTCTTGCTTTTAAATATTGATCAACAAAAAAAGAGTACTAAGTTATCAGCTGACAAAAGGCTGATGCTGGTAATAAGCCGTAATTTTTTGTGTCCATATTTGACATGAGGTAGCACTTCATATTTATCTAAATTAAATTTCATCTGTTACTCCTCGGCCCATCAACTTATCAAGGTCCCAATGTAATCTGAGGTAACCTTCTTTGCTGTCCACTACACTTCCAATTTTGGTGTCATCTGCAAACTTACCAACTATACCTCCAGTGTTCACATACAAATCATATATATAAATGACTAAAATCAGTGGACCCAGTACCGATCCTTGTGGCACACCACTGGTCACAGGCCTCCAGTCTGAAAAGCAATCCTCTGCCACCTTCTGTCTTCTACATTTGAGCCAATTCTGTATCCGAATGGATACCAAATTCTCCCTGTATTCCATGTGATCTAACCTTGTCAACCAGTCTACCATGAGGAACCTTATCAAATGCCTTATTGAAGTCCATAAAGATCACATCCACCACTCTGCTCTCATCAATGCTCTTTGTTACTTCTTCAAAAAACTCAACAAATTAGTGAGATACAATTTCCCATGCACAGAACCATGTTGACTATTCCTAATCAGTCCTTGCTTTCCAAATATACGTATATCCTGTCCCTCAGGATTTCCTCCAATAGCTTGTCCACTGGTTTTCGGTTCCCTAGCTTGTCCTTACCATCTTTCTTAAAGAGTGACACCATGTTAGCCAACTTCCTGTCTTCTGGCACCTCACATATGGCTATCGATGATGCAAATATCTCAGCAAGGGGCCCAGCATTTATTTCCCTAGCTTCCCACAGAGTTCTAGGCTACACTTAAGCAAGTCCTAAGGATTTATCCACTTCCATGTGTTTTAAGATATCCGACACTTCCTCCTCTGTAATATGGTCATTTTTCAAGATTTCACTATTTATTTCCCCACGTTCCCTATCTTCCATATCCTTCTCCACAGTAAACACAGTTGCAACTCATTGGTCCTCAACATGAAGTCTTATGGCAATGAGATTTTAAACTCCAATAACAGAATGACCCCCCTAAAACCTTCTACTGTTCTTATCCACACAGCTCACAGCTCACAGCAACTCCTGCAGGCAAGATAATTGGGTTTCTTCACGTTTTTTTTTATTTCTGCAGAGACTGGGCAGCTTCATCTGGGGAGAAAAGCAGCATAATTTTCTGTGTTCTGTGTGTGTGTGTGTCTGTGTCTCCAAAACTTGTTTCCATTTCCAACCTGCTCGGTTAGCTATGAACCAATTAACATCAATTGTAAACAACTCCTGCGCTCATGATTATCTGCATATTGTAGGAATCCAAAACAGAATTCACAAACGGTTTTGAATGCCTTGCTTGAAATTATACAGCCATCCTCGTATAGATCAGATTCCCTACAGTGTGGAAACAGGCCCTTCGGCCCAACCAGTCCACACCGACCCTCCGAAGAGTAACCCACCCAGACCCATTTCCCTCTGACTAATGTACCTAGCACTATGGGCAATTTAGCATGGCCAATTCACCTGACCTCCACATCACTGGACTGTGGGAGGAAACCCACGCAGACCCAGGAAGAACGTGCAAACTCCACACAGACAGTCGCCCAAGACTGGAATCAAATCTGGGACTCTGGTGCTGTGAGGCAGCAGTACTAATCGCTGAGCCACTGTGCCGCCCAAGATAGCCTTACTTTTAAAAGTCTGCATTGCTAACACCCAACACATGTGCTCAATGTACAGCTTTAAACCTTGCATTCATAACCTAACAGTTTTGGGGAATAAGGCCTGAAGGAGGGAGTGTTTGGGGTCCAGGAAGTGGGGGTGGGTGATCAGGACTGCAGGAGAGGGAGTGATCAGGACTGGGGGTGATTGTGACCAAGGGGACGGGTAGATCAGGAAGAGGGTGCAGGGAAAGTGTTTAAAGGTAGGGGAAAATCAGGACTAGACGTGGGAGGAGAGCTCTGGATGAAGGAGATGGGGAGATAGGGGTTCACGAACTTGGATGAGGGTGGGGAACATTTAAAGGTTGGGATCTGGAAGAGAAGTGGTGGAGGTGAAAAGAGCCAGGACAGTGTGGAAGAAGAGAGATAGAGGGAGAGAGGGTCTCCAGGCTCCCGGAGTCTCTGTCACCCCTCCACCCACACCCCCAACTTGGATTCTGCTCCCACTTCCCTCCTCATGGGGGGAGGGGGGGTATTTTCACCATTATACGTCTAGTGTCTCGCCCCCTGGATGATGTACTTCATTTCAATATGTGGAATATAGGTAAAGTAGTGTTACTTCTGCAATCATAATTAATTATGCAAGGTAAATGAACTCACACCAGTGTATAATTGTTTCAGTTAAGTGCTGAGTCAACAAGAATGAAAACTATGTGAAGGAAATACATAATTGTTTTTGTATTAGCTAAAATGTGCATACAATAATAAAATGTGCCTGCAAACAATGAGATGTTACAGACAAATAGATAAGGTGCTGTGAGGGGAGGGGGTTAAGCTAGATATACCTGTACAAACAGTGGTTATAAGCATCTGTTTCCTGCTTCTGCAAAAACAAGAACAAACCACAATCAAGAAGTCATGAGGTCATAGGTCATAATAAGTAAGGGAAACAGATGGTCGTGAAGGAGGATATACCTAACAATGGACCACAGCAGGATCTGGTCAAACAGCCTTGTGAGGCCAGAAATAAGCATTTTGTCACAGACAAGGCCAGATAAGGCAAGAGATAAACAAGAGTAATGGGCGCCGGTCTTAGAGAGGTGGGAGATGTAAACAGGGGAGGAGTAATGGGAGGAGAGAATAGGAACAAATTGCATAAATATTGTGTACTAGTTGAATTCAATGTGTGTGTGTGACTGCCTTTGTTCACAGTAGACACCACACCCCTCTTGCAAGAGTGAAATAAATGACACTACTGATTCAGATCTTGTCTCAGACTGAAATTATTGAAGTGAGTGAGCTTCGTTTCTCACAATTGGGGGCCGTCCAGGATATTCTTCCATTGCCGGGGGGAGTGGCTGGCATAGGACACTGGGAAGATGTGCCCCGTTCCCGATTGAGGAGCGGTCTCGTGTCCCGGTTTGGTCCGCTTCCTTGGGCGACTGGTACGAATCCCACAAGAGAGACATCTGAATCAGACAGTGAAAGGATGTTGATAGGAAATATGGCAAAAAGGGGCCAGACAACTCTGTGCACAGACCAAGGTAAGAAAATTGACTTTTAAATGCTGCCTTGGTGGCCAGAATTGAGTTTTAGTAGTTAATAAGGGACTAACGAAGGAACTCAATATGGGTTGTGCAATGGGTAAGGAAAAAACCTCCAGGAAAGCAAAAGAAGAAAAAGACAATAGAAATGGAGGCGGGGTCCCTGACAACATACCTCCAGAAAGTCCATTGGGCAGGATGTTGTGGAATTAGAAAAATAATACTTGTACAAGGGGAAAAGATAGGAAAAAGATGATTAAATATTGTTGCTTTGTATGGACTAAGGGATCCATTCTTCGTCCCGCCGTCTTCTGGCCAAAGTACGGGTCGGACGAAGACTGGGTTTGTAAATATTTGAATTTATATATCAATGCAAAACAGGGATCAGATTATGCTTCAAGTCGGAAGGGCTAGAAGCTGAAGAGCTACTGAGGGTACACTTTGTAACTAAATCATGGCCAGACATCCAGAAAATATTCAAAAGATAGAGGGGTGAAACGAGGAGCACCTAGAGGTGTTGTTGTGGGAAGCTCAGAAAGTGTCTGTGCGATATGGTGTGTGAGAGAGAGAAAGAAAAGAGCTGTACAGCTGGTAAAAAGTTTAACCCTTTGTGATTCGGTTTGAATGCACATTTGTTTGTTGGTGATTGAGTGTTTGTGCTTTATTCCCTGGAGCTTGAGATCCAGGACTGTTTTGAATCTGATTTTTATTTTGGAAATTTAACATGATTTCTTTTAAGGTTAAGGATTTTACAGTGATTATGAAATAAAATGTTAACTCCTGTTCTTTTTACAGGTCATGACTGCCTTACTATCAGTTTCTAACTAATAGAACATAGAACATAGAAGAAAACAGCGCAGTACAGGCCCTTCGGCCCTCGATGTTGCGCCGATCAAAGCCCACCTAACCTACACTAACCCACTATCCTCCATATACCTATCCAATGCCCGCTTAAATACCCATAAAGGGGGAGAGTCCACTACTGCTACTGGCAGGGCATTCCATGAGTGAAGAACCTACCCCTAACATCAGTCCTATATCTACCCCCCCTTAATTTAAAGCTATGCCCCCTTGTAATAGCTGACTCCATACGTGGAAAAAGGTTCTCACTGTCAACCCTATCTAACCCCCTAATCATCTTGTACACCTCTATCAAATCACCCCTAAACCTTCTTTTCTCCAATGAAAACAACCCCAAGTGCCTCAGCCTTTCCTCATAGGATCTTCCTACCATACCAGGCAACATCCTGGTAAACTTCCTCTGCACCCGTTCCAGTGCCTCCACACCCTTCCTATAGTATGGCGACCAAAACTGCACACAATATTCCAGATGCGGCCGCACCAGAGTCTTATACAACTGCAGCATGACCTCAGGACTCCGGAACTCAATTCCTCTACCAATAAAAGCCAGTACGCCATATGCCTTCTTCACTGCACTATTTACCTGGGTGGCAACTTTCAGAGATCTGTGTACATGGACACCAAGATCCCTCTGCTCTTCCACACTACCAAGTAGTCTACCATTAGCCCAGTAATCCATCTTTTTATTACTCTTACCAAAGTGAATCACTTCACACTTAGCTACATTGAACTCCATTTGCCACCTTTCTGCCCAGCTCTGCAGCTTCTCTATATCCCGCTGTAACCTGCCATATCCTTCCTCACTGTCTACAACTCCTCCGACTTTCGTATCATCCACAAACTTGCTCACCCAACCTTCTAACCCTTCCTCCAGGTCATTTATAAAAATGACAAACAGCAATGGTCCCAAAACAGATCCTTGCGGAACACCGCTAGTGACGGCACTCCAAGATGAACCTTTGCCATCAACTACTACCCTCTGTCTTCTTCCAGAGAGCCAATTCCTAATCCAAACCTCCAACTCACCCTCAATGCCATATCTCTGTATTTTCTGCAGTAGCCTACCATGGGGGACCTTATCAAACGCCTTACTAAAATCCATATATACCACATCTACCGCTTTCCCCTCATCTACCTCCTTAGTCACCTTCTCAAAGAATTCAATAAGGTTTGTGAGGCACGACCTGCCCTTCACAAAACCATGCTGACTATCCTTGATCACATCATTCTTATCCAGATGTGCATAAATCCTATCCCTTACAATTCTCTCTAAGACTTTGCCCACAACAGAAGTGAGACTCACTGGCCTATAGTTACTAGGATTATCCCTACTCCCCTTCTTGAACAAGGGAACCACGTTTGCTAGCCTCCAGTCCTCTGGCACTACTCCTGTAGACAAAGAGGACACAAACATCAAGGCCAATGGCTCTGCAATCTCCTCCCTTGCTTCCCAGAGAATCCTAGGATAAATGCCATCAGGCCCAGGGGACTTATCTATTTTCACCCTTGCCAGAATTTCCAACACCTCTTCTCTACATATCTCAAAGCCATCCATTCTACTTATTCGCGCCTCAGTATTCATATCGACAACAATGTCCTGTTCCTGAGTGAATACTGACGAAAAGTATTCATTCAGCGCCTCCCCAATCTCTTCAGCCTCCACACGCAACTTCCCATTACTATCCTTGATTGGACCTATTCCTTCCCTAGTCATTCTTTTATTCCTAACATACCTATGGGAAGTTAGGGTTTTCCCTAATCCTACCAACTAAGGACCTTTCATGTCCCCTCCTTGCTGCTCTTAGCTCTCTCTTCAGGTCCTTCCTGGCTACCTTTTAACTCTCAATCGCCCCTATTGAACCTTCACGCCTCATCTTTACAAAGGCCGCCCTCTTCCATTTAACAAGGGATTCCAACTCCTTATTAAACCACGGCTCCCTCACACGACCCTTTCCTCCCTGCCTGATAGGTACGTACTTATCAAGGACACTCAATAGTTGCTCCTTGAACAAGTTCCACATATCAATTACGCTCTTGCCTTGGAATCTACTTTTCCAATCCACACATCCTAAGTCATGCCTCAACGCATCATAATTTCCCTGCCCCCAGCTATAACTCTTGCCCTGTAGTACACACTTATCCCTCTCCATCACTAGAGTAAAAATCACCGAATTGTGGTCACTGTCCCCAGAGTGCTCACCTACCTCTAGTTCTAATACCTGGCCTGGTTCGTTACCCAGAACCAAATCCAGTATGGCCTCACCTCTTGTTGGCTTATCTACATATTGTGTCAGGAAACTCTCCTGCACACATTGGACAAACACTGACCCATCTAACGAACTTGAGCTATAGCTTTCCCAATCAATATCAGGAAAGTTAAAGTCTCCCATAACAATCACCCTATTACTGTCACTCTTCTCCTGAATCATCTTCGCAATCCTTTCTTCAACGATTCTAGGACTATTAGGAGGCCTGTAAAAGACTCCTAACAGGGTGACCTCACCTCTCCTATTCCTAACCTCAACCCAACCTACCTCAGATGGCAAATCTTCGTCCATCTTCCTTTCCACCGCTGTAATACTATCTTTGACAAGCAAAGCCACACCCCCCCCTCTTTTACCCCCACCTCTGACCCTACTAAAACATTTAAACCCTGGAACCTGCAACAGCCAATCCTGTCCCTGATCTAGCCACGTCTCCGTAATAGCCACAACATCGAAGTCCCAGGTACCAACCCACGCTGCGAGTTCACCTACCTTATTTCGTATACTTCTGGCATTAAAGTATACACACTTCAAGCCACTCTTCTGTTTACAGGCACCCTCCTTTAAGATTGATGCCATATTCCTAACCTCCCTACACTCCAGGTCCTGCACCCTAAAGCTACAGTCTGGGTTCCCATGCCCCTGCAGAGTTAGTTTAAACCTCCCCCAAGAGCACTAGCAAACCTCCCCCCAAGGATACTGGTGCCCCTCAGGTTCAGGTGCAGACCATCCTGTTTATAGAGGTCCCACCTTCCCCAGAAAGAACCCCAGTTATCCAAGTACCGAAATCCCTCCCTCCTGCACCCTGTAGCCACGCATTTAACTGTTCTCTCTCCCTATTCCTCGACTCTCTATCACGTGGCACAGGTAACAAACCAGAGACAACAACTCTGTTCGTTCTAACTCTGAGCTTCCAACCTAGCTCCCTAAAAGCCTGTCTAACATCCTCAGCACTCCTCCTACCTATGTCATTGGTGCCAATATGGACCACGACTTCAGGCTGCTCCCCCTCCCCCTTAAGGACCCGGAAAACACGATCAGAGACATCACGTACCCTTGCACCTGGGAGGCAACATACCAAACGTGAGTCTCTCTCGTTCCCACAAAACCGCCTATCTGTGCCCCGAACTATCGAGTCCCCAATTATTATTGCTCTGCTCTTCTCCACCCTTCCCTTCTGAGTAGCGGGGACAGGCTCCGTGCCAGAGGCCTGAGCCCCGTTACTTACCCCTGGTAAGTCGTCCCCCCCACAAGTATCCAAAACGGTATACTTGTTCTTGAGGGGAACAACCACAGGGGGTCCCTGCACTGGCTGCTTCCTCCCAGTCCCCCTCACTGTCACCCATCTATCTGCCATCTTTGGAGTTACTACTTCCCTATAGCTCCGATCTATGACCCCCTCTGCCTCCTGAATGATCCGAAGTTCATCCAACTCCAGCTCCAGTTCCCTAACACGGTCTTGGAGGAGCTGGAGATGGGTGCACTTCCTGCAAGTGTAATCAGCAGGGACGTCCATGGCATCCCTCACCTCATACATGTTGCAGGAGGAACATTGCACTGCCTTCACTGCCATCCCTCTAAAGCTAACCTTTATTTAAAAAAAAACTGGGTCTAAAGAATACAACAAGCAAAATTCGGCACTTACCTCCTTACCACAACGGATCTTATTATTAGGTTAGAGGAGGAGGGCGGGTGGGAGGCACTACCTCTGTAGTGCCTCGGGTTCTTCAGCTGCGCGCTTTTAAAGGGGAAACAAACCTACCCAGGTAAGCTTACGCTCTACCTGCTTCCGGGTCTCGGCTGCCTCTCTGGTCGTCGTCACTTCCCCCTACTGCTCCCGCTCTTTCTGTGAAGAGAGAGTGAAAATAAAACACCGCTGCCCGCTACCGGTAAGTACTTTTAAAACAAACAGTCTTACCTTAGCTGCTGCTCGCACTCAAAATCCTTACATAAAAGCGATTTATGGAGGACAGTTGAAGTTTCGGCCTTGGATTCGGCCATTATTCATACGTTAGAAGTTTTTTTTAACTTGAATAGACAAATCCTTTTAAGGTAGCTCCGATTATTTCATGCCCTATAGCATTGTAATTGAGCAATGATTGGTCAGGACTACTTAAGATAACTAATTTTGGACTTAAATTAAGGGACTAAAACTGGGTAATTATAGTGGATTTCAAAGTTGGGAACTGTATGCATTTTACATTTTAAATATTGAATACTGAATAAATGAATTTATAATATATAAATATATATTTACTATTTAGGAACAGGCTTTAAAGTTAGACAAGCATAAATTGATGAATTGGTATTTGAAGTTATAGGGAGCAAGAAATATTGCAATATTTCTTAAAAAAAACAAATTTTCAAGGTCTAAACAAAACATTGGGTGATGAAGAACGGCCATTAGGTGGCCCTAAGGCTGTTCAGTTGGTTAAATCGGGTCAGCAATTGATCTGGCAACGTAACATGAGAAGTAGAAACAAAAGGCAAAAATAATGATGGCCACAGTTGATGAGACAATAAAGGAAAGGGACAAAACTAAAAGGAGAAAGAAACCAGAATGGTCGGGAGGAGATGTTAAGGAGTCTGGTGGACAGGAACAAGGATCAAAGTGGAAATCCCCACACAGGAGGGATGTTATTACTGTGAAAGGATGGGTCACTTTAAGAGAGAGTGTCCAGATTTGAAAAAGGAAGTAAAGGCAGTACCATTTATGAACCTTGATGGGAAATAGGGGTGTCAGGAGTTCCTGCCCCCGGGGACCGACCAGAAACCCTTGATAAATTTAAAGGTGGGGCTTTATAAAGAGGACGTAGTTTTCCGAGTTGATATGGGGGCAGCAAGGTCGTCCTTAAAATTTAAGCCCAAGGCAGTGGGAACAAAAGTGTTAATTGGATTATGGCGATAGTTTTGTGATGAGAGGCATGAAGAATCAGTTTTGCGCTCATGACAAAATACTGCCACCAAATTGGGATTGAATTAACTGCAAATGGTGCTATGAAATCTGTTGAGGTTCTTAAAAATGAATGTGCTCGAGCAAAACAATTACAAAAACAGAATGAGAAGTCACAAATGACTAGTAAACAAACAGAACTGCGCAATTACAGTTTTAAAAATGTTTTGGTCATTTGCGTTTCCACCCTGAATTACAGATAATGATTTTTATACTTATATAATATATTTATATATAATGTATAATATATATAATATATTATATAATATATATAATATAATATATATTTATATAATATATAATTAACAATTAATAATTATAATAAATCGATTGTGTTAGCCTGAATCAATATTAATTGGTAGGATCCCTGCACACATTCTCATTGATTCCTCAAATCTGGACCTTTCATATTGATTCATAGTTAATTTAAAACATGACTGCATTAATTCATTGTTAATTAAAGAATGGAAAGCTACATTACTGGCTGATGAGGTAACTAAAGAAGCAGCTCTGAATCCACAGGAAGCGGTGGTTTATCCCTTAATACCTACTGTCCCAAGTCCTTGGGAAGCTCCTATCTCTGGCCACTGCCAATCCCAGAAACTAAAGATTTGTTGTTAAAGAAGTATATACTGGGCTTGTCCTCCTCTTTGTCTTTCCTCAGGAAACAGGGTTTATTGGCACAGATTTCTCCCCACTGTTCATCCAATTCGACCGGGAGATTGGGTCTTAGTAAAATCATGGACAGAGACTAAATTGCAGCTGGACTGGGAAAGGCCGTATCAGGCTCTTTTGACCACTGAAACAGCGACAAGAATGGCAGAAAAAGGCTGGACTCACTACACTCGAATCAAAGGGCCAGTGGAACCTCCGGTTGAGGAAGAAGTCTGGACAGCCGAATCAACACCATAACCGCTGAAACTCAGGCTAAAGAGACTTTGAGTAACCGATTATACAGTGGCGACGCGAGCGCGGGATTATTTCTATGGGATTGCATATTAAGTCTTTTGGTGCTTCAACACAATTTTTAGAATGCTGGGGATGCTTAGGGTTATGATACAAGTTCTCTTAATATTGGGATTTTCTCAAACATTATTTTCATATGTGTTATTAACGGTCCCTGAGTCTGATAATCCGCAAGTAATAGACCTGATGCATGTAACTTAGTAAATTGTGGGGATGTAGATAATCAGAGACAGTACAGCAGCTCAGAGATACATCTTACGTCCTTTGGGGATAGTACTTGGTATAATGGTCTTGTCACAGTACACCGGGCCCCCTTCCGATCAGCTCTCGACTGTCCCGATAAAAAGTGTAACCCAATATACCTAATGATAAAGAAAACCACATGGCACGAAGCAACTCTGGGGAGGTGGGGGGGGGGCACCTATGATATACAATTAAATGAAACATTTGGAATAGGAATGAAAACAAACGGGAAGGATTTCTCGGGCTGTTGTTTTCGAATTAGCATAGGAAAGGGAAAACGGATATAACTACTGGATAATAAGATACAACCTTTCACCCCTCCCGATGACCTTAAAGTATTAAAAATTATAGAGGTGAAGGACTTGAAACAGACCATCGAAGTAGAAACTGGATATGGGGATGCAAATGCCTGGGTTGAATGGGTAAAGTATACTGTAAAAAGTCTGAACAAGAGCAATTGCTATGCATGTGCCTCCAGTAGATCAGTGGCCCAGGTGGTTCCCTTTCCGCTCGGGTGGAAGCAAGACAGGAAGGGCATGAAATGTATGATAGCCCTGTACCAGGATGGGACTGCATGGAATGATAGGAACTGTACCTCCCTATCTCTGATGTTCCCTCTCTTGGAGAAGAAAGACTTAAAAGCACCCCCCCCTATGTTTTCAGCTGCAATTGGAAATCACACGTCGTGTGTGCATGGACAAGGTACAAATCGGTCTAGAGACTTGGGGGAGCTGAAATTATGTACAGAGATTAAGAATGTCACTGAAACGGACAAGGGAGGGAACTACTCAGCACTGAAGGTTCCCCGAGTGGATCTGTGGTGGGACTGTGGAGGAAAGATATTGAGACCCACCCTCCCTCCAGTTTGGAGAGGGATATGTGCAATTGTACAATTGGCAATTCCATTTACTCTGGCATTTGAGAAGGAAAAGAAAGTAGAGAAAAAGGGAAGGAGTGAGAGATCACTGTTAGACACCTCTTTCGATGGCAGGATTTATCTAGACTCTATAGGAGTTCCAAAAGGGGTACCTGATGAGTTGAAGGCTCGCAATCAGATTGCAGCAGGTTTTGAGTCAGCTCTTTTCTGGTGGGTAACAATTAATACAAATGTAGATTGGATAAATTACATTTTCTATAATCAACAGTGATTTATAAATTATACAAGAGATGCGGTTAAAGGAATATCAGAACAGCTTGATGCGACAAGTAGGATGGCATGGGAAAACAGAACGGCCCTTGATATGATTCTAGCGGAAAACGGATGTGTGTGTGATGTTAGGAGGAAGCTGTTGTACCTTTATTCCTAAAACACTGTGCCTGATGGTTCAATGACTCGGGTTGTAAGGAGATTGACTACCTTAGCAGAGGAACTGGCTGAGAATTCAGAAGTAGACACATCTCTCAAGGGATGGCTTGAATCATGGTTTGGAAAATGGAAGGGGGTGGTGGTCTCCATCCTTACTTCAGTGAACGTAGTAGCTGGGGTATTGGTAGCCATTGGCTGTTGCATCATACCCTGTATACGAGGACTCACGCAAAGACTGATTGAGATGGCCTTAATGAAACAAATGCCCCTAAAGAGCAATTGGAGAGAAGGGCTCTACCTGTTAAACAATGAAGGAATAAGTGACCTCAGGGAGATTTCCAAAATAAATGAAATTTTGGGTAAGATGGTCATCAATTTGGAAGTGATATAAAAGAAAAATGCAGGAGGAAATTAAAGAAAAAGGGGGAAATTGTGTGATATAGGTAAAGTAGTGTTACTTCTGCAATCATAATTACTTATGCAAGGTAATTGAACTCAAACCAGTGTATAATTGGTTAAGCCAATAGCTGAGTCAACAAGAATGAAAACTATGTGAAGGAAATACATAATTGTTTTTGTATTAGCTAAAATGTGCATACAATAATGAAATGTGCCTGCAAACAATGAGATGTTACAGACAAATAGATAAGGTGCTGTGAGGGGAGGGGGTTAAGCTAGATATGCCTGTACAAACAGTAATTATAAGCATCTATTTCCCACTTCTGCAAAAACAAGAACAAACCACAATCAAGAAGTCACGAGATCATAAGGTCATAACAAGTAAGGGAAACAGATGGTCGTGAAGGAGGATATACCTAACAATGGACCACAGCAGGATCTGGTCAAACAGCCTTGTGAGGCCAGAAATAAGCATTTTGTCACAGACAAGGCCAGATAAGGCAAGAGATAAACAAGAGTAATGGGCGCCGGTCTTAGAGAAGTGGGAGATGTAAACAGGGGAGGAGTAACGGGAGGAGAGAATAGGAATGAATTACATAAATATTGTGTACTAGTTGAATTCAGTGTGTGTGAGTAACTGCCTTTGTACACAGTAGACACCACACCCTTCTTGCAAGAGCGAAATAAATGACACTACTGATTCAGATCTTGTCTCAGACTGAAATCATTGAAGTGAGTGAGCTTTGTTTCTCACAAATATAACTCACATTCTCACAAATATAACTCACATTTCCCTGTGCATGCACAATACTATATTTGGGTCATGACCTCACAGAGGAGAAAGTGAGGACTGCAGATGCTGGAGATCAGAGTTGAAGAGTGTGGTGCTGGAAAAGCACAGCTGGTCAGGCAGCATCCAGGAACAGGAGCTCCTGGGGAAGAGCACATGCTGGAAACGTCAACTCTCCTGCTCCTCCTTTTCCAGCACCACGTTTTTCGACCACGATCTTACATGCAAATTCTACATGATGACATGTACACATTGCCTTTTTAAAATCTGTTCCTTTTTCATTGCAGCCCAGTTTTTAAAGACACAAAAAAAGACACAGTTGTCATAAAATCAACAAGACTTCTGGACGAATAGACAAGAATTTTGTTTTACAGCGAAGAAAGGAACTGCTCTGGTGGATAACAATGATCGTACAGAGAATAAAGTAACTTAGATAACCAGTATGTTTTTATTGCCATAAGACAAATCATATGTTTAAAATGCTTTTCTGAAGCAATTTGTTGTGGAATAAACAAGAGCAGCAGTTTTTAACTGTTGTGCGGCGGCAGGCTAAGTATATGGTGACAAAATATGAAGCGTGCTTGAAATGTTTTGGGAATCAGCGTTGCTTTAGCTGAGTGTCGAGACTATGTTCGTGCTTTCAAACTCCTCTGGAGTCTTGGTTTCTACTCCAGAAGGCTGAACAGGGTTTCATGAACGTCTGACTTAGGAATCCTCGTATGTACAATGGGATCTCATACGGGTGTACGTTTAAAGATCCAGCACACGAACATTTCCTGTATGTACAAGTGGCACTTTTACATTGTCCTGCATTCTGTTCAGACCTGCGCACAATAGAGTTATTGAGTCCTAGAGATGTACAGCACGGAAACAGATCCTTCAGTCCGACTCATCCATGCCGACCAGATATCCTAACTTAATCTAGTCCCATTTGTCAGCACTTGGTCCATTTCCCTCTAAACCCTTCCTATTCATATATGCATCCAGATGCTTTTTTAATGTTGCAATTCTGCTAGCCTCCACCTCCTCTAACAACTCATTCCGTACATGCAGTACCCTCTGTGTGAAAACATTGTCCCTTAGGTCCCTTTTGTATCTTTCCCCTCACACTCTAAACGTATGCCCTCTAGTTCTGGAGTCCTCCACCCCAGGGAAAAGACTTTGCCTATTTATCCTATCCATGCCCCTCATGATTTTATAAACCTCTCTAAGGTCACCCCTCATCCTCTGATGCTCCAAGGAAAACAGCCTTAGTCTATTCAGCCTCTCCCTATAGCTCAAATTCTCCAACCCCGGCAACATCCTTGTAAATCTTTTCTGAACCCTTTCAAAATGTTCAAACCTTTCCCTTAAAAGTATTTCAGCATCAGTAAAATTTGCTATAGCATTTTATATACTGTATATAGCTGCTACTTTCAACTCTTTGATGCTGTTAATTTGTCTCGAAAAAAGGGTATAGCAGAAAGATAATCAATTTTGGACTAAACAAAATCAATTTGTTATTCTTCTGAACAACTGTGTATGGTATCATTTGGAGCAAATTGGATGAACTGGATAATATTTTCGACACTTAATAACTGAGGAAATCTGAGAAATCTTGCAATATTTACAACAGCTCCACTGACTTGAACTTGACCTATTTCAGTCAAAAGTAAAGTGTCTTTATCGAGCTAGTGAGTGAGATTCTGAATCAGGCCGATACCTGAAGCGTCACATCATTCTACAGGAAAGAAAAGCACATGCCCGTCGAACTTGGTGCAGTGGCAATATTGGTGATGAGTTCCTTGGATTTGACCGCAGGGCCAATTGATGCCACAAATTTCCCGGTTCTGGAATTCAATCATGTTGCAGCGAGTTTCACTCATTGGATTTGAAGTAGCACAGACTTTACCATTATCTGATACACATCAAGGACCCAATACAGACCAAAGTGGCAGGTCCGTTTGAAGTTGGTCAAATGCTTGGAAAGTCTTTATAGTTTGGAAAAATCCAATGCTAGGAAAGGCAGATAAAACAACAGATATAGAGTGTATATTCATGAAAGGCGAGGGTGTGTATGTCTGCACTGCTTTGATATTTCACATTGAACTGGTGTAAAGAATCATCGGTCAGTAGTGATTATTGCTGTATATAGAGCTGTGAAGCACTGCCTTCTGAACTTCCAAGCAATGAATGCGAGCAGTGAAATTGTGACTTGCAGGTTTGGCGTTTTCATAAATATTGACTAAATGTTGCACGCTGAGCCCGCTTTAAATGTGACTCATATTTCCAGCTATTGGAGGGGATCTGGGAGTAGGGTTTGATTGAAGTAGAGAACCCACCAGTGCAGCATTCAGTGAAAAAAAAAGTAGGAATGAAAGGACGCCACAATAAAAAAGGCTCAAAAGGCATCTTGTGAAACAGTGGATGTGTCCCTGCATCTGGGTAAGAAAGTCTGGATTCAAGTCCCACCAGCACTGGACGTGTGTCATAAGGTACCAGGGCTGGTTGGTTAAAAATAGTAAATATTTTAAACAAAACACAAAGACAAAACTGTTTTGCAAAGTTCAGCTTTGCAGGGGATGGCACAGTGGCTAGCAATGCTGCTTCACAGCACCAGGGTCCCAGGTTTGATTCCGGCCTTGGGCAACTATCTGTGTGGAGTTTGCACATTCTCTCTGTGCCTGTATGGGTTTTCTCCAGGTGCTCTGGTTTCCTCCCACAGTCCAAAGATATGCAGGTCAGGTGAATTGGCCATGGTAAATTGCCCCTAGTGTTAGGTGTGTCAGTCAGAGGGAAATGGGCCTGGGTGGGTTACTCTTCAGAGGGTCAGTGTGGACTTGTTGGGCCAAAGGGCTTGTTTCCACACTGTAGGGAATCTAATCTAATCAACTATAAACATCCACAGTTAATTAGAAAAGAAGCTATTTGTAGGTGAGTCAGGTAAGATTTTTAACAGTGCAGTAACTTTATGATTACTCTTCTTTTAAAATACAAATGAGTAAACACCCAAAACAGTATTAAGCAATATGCATTGCAACAGTTTATGTTAGCCTTCATTAGAATTTGGAATGCAATAAAGTTGAAGTGTTTGGAAAAACGGAATTTGCATGAGTCTGCAATGTATGAGTAAACATAAGGTGTTTTGTATTAAAGGTCTGTGTTCATATTTCCACCTTTGGCAAATCAAGTTTGGTTTGGACCTGATTGATTGAATCAATGATATGGTGCTATGACCAGGATGTGTCTTCTGGATTTTACAGTGAGTAGTTGTAGTAAAACTCCCATGATTGCTGTCATTACTCTACTGAAACTAACAGCAATTTTTGAAAATCCCGAAGTTGTGGCCTGTGATTCCAAGCTTTCCTCACTATTACATAAAAATGATGGGTGGCTAACCCCTTTCTGCTGTCCCCAACCTAATCCCCAAAACGTAGAGGCAGAGGCAAAAATTGACAGCATACACGGTAATCTGGTCAAGAATAATTAATGAACCACTGAGTTTGTTGTCATGCCAATTGTCCCAATGTTAAGCTACTCACAATTATTGCACTTGGGCTGAAGAGGGGTGAGATGGAGGATTTAATATTTTCACCATCTAAGGTGGAGAAATGAAAAGCAAGGGCAGTGTATTTTTGTGGGCATATCCTCATCTTTCATGTAATAACTCAATTCTTACCTGACCTAAAACAATGGATCCATTTGAGATATTTCCATGAAGGATGATATCCAATCACTAAGTCATCCTTTACTTACATGTTGCTAGTACTTGGCACTGTTCTTGCTAGCACAGAACCAGCTCCTATAGTGAGCAGAACCCTTGTGTCAAGGGTTCAGGCTGTTTATATTTGTCAGCCTGGACTCCCTGATTGGACTAGGTTAGAACTCATACTCTATGAGATCTACCTGGTGGACATTGCTCAACTTTGTGGGCCTGTTTTCAGTACCAGCAGTCTCCACGATGCAGTCCTGGCACTGTTGAAACTGCCAGGGCTGCTAGATGGGTTGGCAGTTCTCAAGGATGGTCCTGCTGAAGGGTAGGACTTGATCCCACTGAAGAGTAGAGCACCCATTCTCTGTTCATTTCAGTTTCTGTCAATCTGTCATTACTGTGAGGCAGAATATTTTTCATAAAGCAAATCAGTTTGGAACCAAACTTTATAAAGGATGGCCTCACTCTTGAAAAATTCTGTCCCTTATGAATTAACAAGCATT
Organism: Chiloscyllium punctatum; assembly: GCF_047496795.1. Classification (NCBI taxonomy): domain Eukaryota; kingdom Metazoa; phylum Chordata; class Chondrichthyes; order Orectolobiformes; family Hemiscylliidae; genus Chiloscyllium; species Chiloscyllium punctatum. The sequence continues at coordinate 33,166,381 of NC_092775.1, forward strand.
TTCATCCTTATAGTGTTAATTTTATTGTATATTCTCTTGAAAATGCTATACCTTGGTGAATCAGATGAGATTTTTAACAGTATAGTAACTTTATATTCATCCTAAACACCCTCTTTGGCCCTGAAAACTGAAATTTGTTTTAAAATGTAAATTGTTTCATAATGACAAAAAGGATTCCATGGAGTTTAAAAGAAATTGACTTTTTAAAAGCAATCATTTAGCTCTTCTTAAGCTTCTATCTTAATCGAATCATTGTGACTTATTCCAACATTTGAAAATTTAAGCTAAAAATTCAGGACATTACATCATTTCAATCTTGTGGTTTGTTGTGTATGAATGCTTTCATATAATTGGGAGCTCAGCTCTTTTCTGGAAAGCTATTGAAGCATACCACTATCGTCCTTGTTTTGGTCCAGATTTAAGCTTCTATTTGGAAAAGGCAGAATTTCAACATATAAATTGCTCGATGTTTGTGGGCATTTTGTTTCAATTCCTTCACAGCTCACCACAAAATCTGGGTCAATATAAAATGGTCTTTATAATGCTGTTGCCAGCTGGTACCCTAACATGGAAGCACTCAAGGAAATGCTGCAAATGAATAACAAATATTCATTCAGTTCTACTAACTACTGATTGGTTAACTAGTAAGTAAAAGAAATCCAATCATTATGACATTCGGACTTGTGCTGAGCATGGCGAGATGGTTATGCAAACAAGGCAAATGTTTCTGTCTTCAATTAAAAACAATAGACCTAATCACAATGCAGCACTATTAACCTAGTTATTCCTCAGGCTCTGTTCATGCTGTGTCTCACATAATTCATCTCATATTTGAAAGGTAAAACTGCCAGTCTTATCTGACCATCGGACATCTCTCTCTTAGTAGAGGGAGACAACTGGCAGTGGTTCAACTTAAGGGTCACCACACCTCAAATGAGGAGGGAGGTTGGGACAGAGAATCGTTCAATGGTAACCTCAGCCAGAATAGGAACTGAATCCAGTTGGTGTTACTCTGTATTGCAAACCAGCTGTTCACCCAACTGAGCTAAACTGATCCCTACACAGAGATATACATTAGTCATGATAATATTTTTTGTTCTGCTCTTGAAACCTAGCATTGAGTAAGCTGTGAGTAACATTGAGGTTGTTTATTTGGTACCGGTACCGAGTTAATTGATGTTTAAATCTGCAGCAGTACTTTGAGCAAATAAAATTTCTTCTAGATTTAATAAGGAAACTGACTGATTGGCAAACTTCAGGACTGCATGAGGTGATTTGTGAGGTTATTTAGAAGAAAGAATTACCCAGAGAAAAAGCTACAATTTACTCTCTGACCTCTCTGATCATTTTCTTTTTAAGCAGGGATTGAATGACTGAAATGCTGTTCAGATGCTCTTCTATCACTGAGGCACGTTGTGTTAATTAGAATAAGTTTTTACACACTCATGAACTTTGCAAAAGGGCAATTCACTTTAAATGTTTGAATTCTTTAGCCTTGTGAAATCATATGCTACATAGACTTCAGAGACTGGAAGTTGCTGTAACACATCCTAATACTGTCCATATTAAGTTTTATTTTCTCCTTTTGATAACAGTGGGCTGAACATCTAGGAAAAACATCAGTTTCAAAGGTAGCATAGCAAACAAATAAAGCTAAAATATATTGAGAGACTCTAACTTGTTTTGGAGACACTAATTTTCAGATGATGAACTGCAGTTGATGAACTGGTCCTTATTTTGACATTTTGTTTTGCATCTTCATATTCTTCCCATGGAAAATAATGTTGAAATATGCAAAGACTGAATAACCTTCTGAAATGCCATGAACACACTTTCCAGGGATATACAGGTCAATAGAATAGATAATAACACAGGATGACAATAACATAGCAGGGTTTTAAGGGGCTACCATCACCCATGTGATGTTTGCAGACCCCCGCCAGGCAAACATAGAAAAGCCCACTCAATGTTGCTGGAGTCAAGCTCTATCACCATTTGCTAGGATTGTTCAGAGTGAGGATTTGAAACTTGTTCATCTGACTCAGGCAGGAATGTTATCACTAAGTCAAAGGTTTGGGTTTCATATGCACATTGCTGCTATGCCCTACATGGGGTTTATAACATTGCATGAAGTTGAAAATTGCCTAAATCTAACCATAGCTATGTCATGTATGGATAACTATCAGATAGCAGTTCTGATTTGGCACTGCTGATACAAAGAATCATGTGTAGAGACATTGATTGTGGAGATCCTACAGAATTTTTTCCCCAATCCTATGAGACCTCCTGAGCCAAGTGCTTGAACTTCCTTCCAAGTGCTGTAGGGCGATAGGTTTTAGCGAGTTCGGTGGAGATTTGCAGCTCAGGCTGATGATAAGTATGTAAGTTAGCTCACTGAGCTTGAAGATTTGTTTTCAAATGTTTCATCACCATCACCAGTGAGAGTCTCCAGTGAAGCACTGATGGCATGTCCCACCTTTCTATTTATAGGTCTTGGTTTCTTAAGGTGGGTGATGTCACTTCCATTTCTTTTTTTCAAGGGAAGGTAGGTAGGATCAAGATGATGTATTTATTGGTGGTGTTCTGGTTAGAATGCCATGACTCTAAGAATTCTCATGCGTGTCTTTGTTTCGCCTGTTCTAGGATGTGTGTTTTTCCCAGTCAAAGTGGGGTCCTTCTTTGTCTGTATGTATGGAAACTAGTGATAGTGGGTCATGTCTTTTGGGTGGTCAGTTGGTGTTCGTGTATCCTGGTGACAAGTTTCCTGCTAGTTTGTCTGATGTAGTGTTTTTTTACAGTGTTTGCAAGGTATCTTGTAAATGACATTAGTTTTGCTAGTAGTATCTAATGGATCCTTTAGGTTCATTTGTCGCTGTTGAAGTGTGTTGATAGGTTTGTAGGCTACCATGATGCCAAGGGGTCTGAGTAGTCTGGAAGTCATTTCTGATATGTCTTGGATTTAAGGTAATGTGGCTATAGTTTTTGGTTTAGTTGTGTCTGCTTGTTTGGGTTTGTTTCTGAAGAATCGGTGGATTGTGTTTACTGGGTACCTGTTTTTGTTGAAGATATTGTATAAATATTTTTCTCCTGCCTTTTGTCATTCTTGGGTGCTGCAGTGTGATGTAGCTCATTGAAATCATGTCTTGATGCAGCTTCATTTGTGCGTGTTGGGATGATTGCTTCTGAAGTTAAGCATTTGGTCCGTGTGTGTTGCTTTTCTGTAATTGCTGGTTCAAAGCTGTTTGTTAACTGTATGTTCAGCTGTCACTTCCAGGAATGGGAGTCTGTTGTCATTTTCCTCCTCTTTTGTAAATTTAATGTCTGATAGGATATTGTTGATGGTGTTGCATGTTTCCTTTAATTTGCTTTGTTTGTGTAGTGACAAAGGTGTCATCTACGTAGCGGACCCAAAGATAGATGGAAGGGCAGCTTGCTCAAGTCTCTGCATTACTGCTTCCGCTATGATCCCTGATATTGGTGATACCATAGGTGCTCTGTTGACTTGTTTGTAGGTTTTGTTATTGAATGTAAAGTGGGTGGTGAGGCACAGGTCCATTAGTTTGAGGATGTTGTCTTTGCTGATGAAGTTGGTGCTGTCTAGTGTTTGTGGTTCTGGTTTTCCTAATAGTGATGCCAGTATTTCTTTGGCCAGGTTGATGTGAATTGATGTGAAAATGGCTGTTACGGCAAAGGAGACCATTATTTTGTCCTCTTATATCTTGGTGTCTTTGATGGTGTTTAGGAATTCTTGGGTGGAGTGAATAAAGTGGCGTGAATCTTCAATTAGGTGTTTTAGGTTTTGGTGGAGTTCTTTGGGTAGTCTTTATGTTGGTGTACCAGGTAGGGAGATTATGGTCTGAGGGGGGCACCAGGTTTGTGTATTTTTGGTCATCCATAGAAGCGTGGTACGTTGGATCCATCTGGTTTCATGTCTTAGAAGTGTGTCCTGTTTAATTCTCCAGAGTTTTAAAGTGCTGTGAGAAAGGTTTCCTCAGTAAAGTTACAGTTGTACCTTTATTCAATGCAACAAAATGATGAAATATCACGGGCTCTCATTTCTACTCTTGTGCCACCAGTGCAGATTAACTGTGATTTAAGCACTGGACATAACAGTTTTCTCCCACAGAACTTTACACAGCAAGTTAATATATTATTGGTCAGAATCATTAGCAGTATACATCAATTCAAAAGAAGAGGCAAAAAAAAGTGATTTATTCATTGAATAGAGACAACAAAAAACACACAAAAATGCTTATATTGTGAGTAGAGAATTAACAATGAGATAAAGTTGTGGAGAAATGACAGTCATGTAGTATCAACCCTCTCACCACCCAGAAACTACAGTTTAATGTTTAGTTACTCCCACACAGTAACTCATTATTTTCATTAGGCAGGATGTATGTCTTTTACAGAAAATAACCGGGCCAGGAGAGAAAGGATAAAGATATACCATCTTCTGAGTGGACAGCAAGGAAATTACTTATTGAAAAGTTGGGATTCATGTTGTCCCTTATCATTCTTGGAGTTCAGAGTCACAGAAGAAAAACTTAATATTGCCAAGTCCAACCAGGTAATTATTACTGGCATTGGTCAATTCGGAGCATAACACTCTCATCTGCTAAAATGTTTGTGGACTATTTCTTTATTGAAGGTGGAAATGAACAAACCAAAGCAGTGGTGACAAAAGTAAACTTTGGCATACAGAAGAGAAGAATTCAATGATCAATGATCTAATGCCATTGTGATGGTTATTAATGACTTCTCTGAGTAACAACTATGCTGTGCTCTACACAATGCTGCCAGACCTGCTGAATTTCTCCAACAATTTCTGTTTCTGCTTCAATGCTATGTTCTCATTTAAGTACTAATGTGACTAGGGTTAGTTCTATCACAATGGATGCATACAGACCTTTTTAGATAACTGGTCTTAATATTATATGTCAATTACTATATATCAATTGGTAAATCCACGAGGACTACAAACTTGGTGATGAACTGAGAAAATTTGACAGATTAGTTTTGTGTCAGAGAAGTAGTGGAAACATCTTATATCCCAATGGCTAACCAGAAAATGTCTTTATCTGACTGAACAATGCAGCTAGATTGAAAGCAACAAGGAATTTCACAGCTATATATCGTGTACATAATTATCTCCTTAAATATCATTTTGTTAAGGGAGACATTAAAAATTGATTTTACAAACAAATGGTTAACTTATTTTGTGAAAAGGATAGTATTGGAATTTGATTTGATGGAAAGAAACTCTAGGGGAGGGGAAAATAATTTTATAAAGTGATATAGGAAACAAATTATGCTTCACAATGGCAATGTTTGAAGTCCAAGGAAATCCAAAGTTGGACCTTTTGTAAAATAAGACAGTGCGGGTTTTTCTTTTATGAAAAGCTGGGCTACTTTAGTCAACATTTAAACAACTAGTTTTTCAGCCACAGCTTTAGAAAGATTTTTCAAGTTTGACATTGTTTTAATTGATTTACCTTATTTTAAAGGTTCTTGAAACAACTGCTTTATGTTACTCTTAAAGTATTATTTAATGAGGAGCCAAAATGTCTACTACTGACAACACTCCTATAAACATTACCAAATGTTCCATACGAAAATGATACTGCCATAGGTAGCGACATATCAGTTTATTATGAACTAAGATAAGGTCAACAAACAATCAAGGAACAAACTGCATAAGAATTAATTGGCTCTCTTTATAATGTTTTACCTGTTATGTTCAGATGCTGGCCCAGACTGTAAAAGGTTGATTCATGATACCTGCATTTTCAGTGTCAACTCATGTTCAAAGTGGAACTTCAGTTCAGGCCCATATTGAACATCATTTGAGTAGGTCGCGAGCACACGTATTACATGTACACACTGGAGATATGCAGAATTGACAGATAATGGTAGCCGGTGTGGAATACTTTTTTTTTAGATTAGATTAGATTACTTACAGTGTGGAAACAGGCCCTTCGGCCCAACAAGTCCACACCGCCCCGCCGAAGCGTAACCCACCCTTACCCCTACATCTGCATCTACCCCTTACCTAACACTACGGGCAATTTAGAGAAAGCTGAAAGTTAACATTTCAAGTCCAGTGACACTGTTCTCCACAGGTGCTGCTAGACCTGCTGAGTTTCTCCTGCAGTTTGCTTTTGTTTCAGATCTTCTGCATCCACAGTTATTTGCTTTATTACAGAGTAAGACAAAATATTCACCGGAGGGCTCAGAAAGGTCAGCACGGTGGCACAGTGGTTAGCACTGCTGCCTCCTGTGCCAGGGTCTCAAGTTCAATTCCAGCCTCAGGTGACTGTCTGTGTAGAGTCTGCACATTCTCCTCGTGTCTGCATGGGTTTCCTCCAGGTGCTCCAGTTTCCTCCCACAGTCCAAAGATGTGCAGGTCAGGTGAATTGGTCATGTTAATTTGCCCATAGTATTAGGTGAATTAGTCAGAGGGCAGTGGATTACTCTTTGGAGGGTCGGTGTGGACTGGTTGGGCCGAAGGGTCTGTTTCCACACTGTAGGAAATCTAATCTAATAAGGCTTGGCACAAGAAACCATATCCACTCAGGATCTTCAGTGTGCAATTCCCTAAATCAATGAGAAACAGTTTTTACTTTCTTCCTTCATGGTGTTACTCACAACGTCAGCGCTTGTTATCCTCAATGTTCTGGAATTGAGTGGCTTTCAGAGAGCAGTCAGGAGCCAACCACATTACTGTGGCTTTTGAGGCACATCTAGGCCGGGGTAAGGGAGACAGATTTCCTTCACTAAAGGACATCAGTGTGCCAAATTATGTTTACAATATTTTATGACAGTTGTCAGGGTCACCATAAAACTAGTTTCATTTTCTAAATTGCCCATAGTATTAGGTGCATTAGTCAGAAGGAAATGGGACTGGGTGGGTTATTCTTCGGAAGGTCGGAGTGGACTTGTTGGGCTGAAGGGCCTGTTTCCACACTATAGGGAATCTAATCTATATCCCTGGGTATAGGTAGCTGGCACAGATACCAGTCTTTAGCCAATTCAATTCAATCCATTTGATATCAAGAAATGGTTGGAGGCACGGGATACTCAAAAGCTATGGGCCCTGACAATATTCAAGCAATTGTACTAACGGCTTGTGCTCCAGAACTCACCACTCCCCTGACCAAGATTTTCAAGAACAGTTACAAAAATGGCAGCTAACTGTCAATGTGGAAACTTGCCCACAGGTATGTACTGTACAGAAAAAGTAGATCAAATTTAACCCAGCCAATTACTGTCCCATCAGACTATCTCAAAGTGATGGAAAGTGCTATCAAGCAGCATCTTCTCTGCAATAATCTGCTCAGTAATGCTCAGTTTGGGTTCTGCCAGCGCCATTCAGCTCCTACTTCACTATAGATTTGTTTCAACATCGACAGAAGAGCAGAATTCCACAGGTGAGGTGAGAGTTTCAGCCGTTGTCATCAAGGCTGCATTTGACCAATCTTGGCATTAAGAAGCACTAGAGAAGCTGGAATCGATGGGTATCAGGGTGCAAACTCTCCACTGGTCTTAGTCATACCTGTCCCATAGGAGCATGGTTGTGATGGTTGGAGGTCAGTCATCTAAGCTCCAGGACATCTCCACAGGAGTTCCTCAGGGTAGTGTTCTAGGCCCAATAATCTTCATCTGCTTCATCACTGACCTTTCCATGATTGTAAGGCCAAAAATGGGAATGTTCGCAGATGATGGCATAATATTCAGCACCATTCACAACTCCTCAATAACCAATCCATTTTCAAATGCAACAGGATCTGAACAATATTTAGGCCTGAGCTGACATTTGTACCACACAAATGCTAGACAATGGCCACCTCCAACAAGAGATAATCTAACCATTGTCCCTTAGCATTCAATGGTGTAACCATTACTGAATCCCCCACTACCAACATCCTTGGAGTTCTCATTGACCAGAAACTCAACTGGGCTCTCCAATTAACACAAATGCTACAAGAAGCTACGAATACAGCAGTGAGTAACTCACCCCCTGACTTCCCAAAATTTGTGTAATATCTACAGGGCACAGGTCGGGGGTGTGATGGAATACACCCAGTTGCCTGAATGGGTGCACCTCCAATGCTCAAGAAGCTTGACACCATCCAGGACAAAGTAGCCTGCTGGATTGGCGCCACATTCACAAACATTCACTCTCTCCACCGATGCTCCGTAGCAGCAGCATGTACTATCTACAAGATACACTGCGGAAATTCATCAAATATCCTCAGATATCATCTTCCATATCAACACCCACTTCCATTTAGCAGGTAAAGGGCAGAAGATACACAGGAACATGACCATCTGCAAGTTCCCCTTCGATACACTCACCATCCTGACTTGGAAATATATTGCTCTTCCTTCACTGTCTCTAGGCAAAAGTCCTGGAAGCCCTTCTTAAGGGCATTGCGAGTCAACCTAAAGTATATGAATACAGCAGTTCAAGAAGGCACCTCACCACCATCTCCTCAAGTGCAACTAGGGACAGGAAATAAATGTCGGCTAGCCAGTGATGTACATGTCCCTCGAGCCTTTAAAACAAAACTATTTGATGCCGTGAAACATCTTGCGGCATTGTGTGTACGTTGTCAGTATCTTTGTGCTCATTGCAGGCAGTTTTCTGATCGAACTCCTGATCCTCTGGGGAAAGAGAATCGCTTTTCTCCAGTTCCAGTCCTACCCAATTACTCAAGCATAACATCCAGAAGATTGTGAGCATGCTACCTTGCCTATTGCACACTTTGGATCTTTCATATAGTTTTTCAATGTTCCCCAAACACTTGCAGCCGGCACTATAGCTAGAATGTTCCTCTCTTCAAGAGGTTTTGAGCTAGCTTTAAGTCTTATGAATGAACTCAGCCCTCTCCTGCTGAGACATACACAACCTCATAGCACTTTCACCACTGTGCTGCATTGTATTAGCATGGAACTGAATAGAGGCAGCACCAAGTGTGTGTGTGCTTCCTACATCACTTCAATGAGAGTATGATGATCACACGCTGTGCACCCCACATCCAGATCCGGGGGTTATCCAACTTAATTCCCTTTCTTTCAATTCAAAAAATTAAAACACAAAACTCCAAACATTCGGTCTGTTCTTATTTTGTTATATGAGTCACAAAATACTTGTGACTCTTCAGGCTGAAATAACATGTATTTGGAAAGGCGAGGACTGATTAGGGATAGTCAACATGGCTTTGTGCGTGGGAAATCATGTCTCACAAACTTGATTGAGTTTTTTGAAGAAGTAACAAAGAAGATTGATGAGGGCAGAGCAGTAGATGTGATCTATATGGACTTCAGTAAGGCGTTTGACAAGGTTCCCCATGGGAGACTGATTAGCAAGATTAGATCTCACAGGGAGAACTAGCCATTTGCTTACAGAACTGGCTCAAAGGTAGAAGACAGAGGGTGGTGGTGGAGGGTTGTTTTTCAGACTGGAGGCCTGTGACCAGTGGAGTGCCACAAGGATCTGTACTGGGCCCTCTACTTTTTGTCATTTATGTAAATGATTTGGATGCGAGCCTAAGAGGTACAGTTAATAAGTTTGCAGATGACACCAAAATTGGAGGTGTAGTGGACAGTAAAGAGGGTTACCTCAGACTATAACAGGATCTGGACCAGATGGGCCAATGGGCTGAGAAATGGCAGATGGAGTTTAATTCAGATAAATGCGAGGTGCTCCATTTTGGGAAAGCAAATCTTAGCAGGACTTCTACACTTAATGGTAAGGTCCTAGGGAGTGTTGCTGAACAAAGAGACCTTGGAGTGCAGGTTCCTAGCTCCTTGAAAGTGGAGTCGCAGGTAGATAGGATAGTGAAGAAGGCTTTTGGTATGCTTTCCTTTATTGGTCAGAGTATTGAAGACAGGAATTCAGAGGTCATGTTGCGGCTGTACAGGACATTCGTTAGGCCACTGTTGGAATATTGCGTGCAATTCTGGTCTCCTACCTATCGGAAAGATGTTGTGAAACTTGAAAGGGTTCAGAAAACATTTACAAGGATGTTGCCAGAGTTGGAGGATTTGAGCTATAGGGAGAGGCTGAACAGGCTGGGGCTGTTTTCCCTGGAGCATCAGAGGCTGAGGGGTGACCTTATAGAGGTTTACAAAATTATGAGGGGCATGGATAGGATAAATAGACAAAGTATGTTCCCTGGGGTCGGGGAGTCCAGAACTAGACGGCATAGGTTTAGGGTGAGAGGGGAAAGATATAAAAGAGACCTCAGGGGCAACATTTTTACGTGTATGGAATGAGCTGCCAGAGGATGTGGTTGAGGCTGGTACAATTGCAGCATTTAAGAGGCATTTGGATGGGTATATGAATAGGAAGGGTTTGGAGGGATATGGGCCGGGTGCTGGCAGGTGGGACTAGATTGGGTTGGGATATCTGGTCGGCATGGACAGGTTGGACCGAAGGGTCTGTTTCCATGCTGTACATCTCTATGACTCTAAATGTAACATGACCTTGAGCAATATGTCTAAAGAGACTGGTACAATCAAGTTGTCAAAACCACTGATTTGTATTCTTGCAATTTTATTTAAGGCATTTTAGATCTTGACCTCTCACTCAGAAACTGTATTCATTTGAGCACTAACATTCTTAATGTTAGTATATATCTAACATCTACAAATATATTTGCGGGTGGCATGGTGGCACAGTGGTTAGCACTGCTGCCTTACAGCACCGGAGACCCAGGTTAAATTCCCGCCTCAGGCGACTGACTGTGTGGAGTTTGCACGTTCTCCCTGTTTCTGCATGTGTTTCCTTCGGGTTCTCCGGTTTCCTCCCACAGTCCAAAGATGTGCAGGTCAGGTGAATTGACCATGCTAAATTGCCCGTAGTGTTGGGTAAGGGGTAAATGTAGGGGTATGGGTGGGTTGTGCTTCGGTGGGTCGGTGTTGGGCCGAAGGGCCTGTTTCCACAATGTAATGTAATCTAATCTAATGTTCCTCACTTATTATAGTATTTGCAGCTGGAAATGCCAAACAATCAAAATACAAAATCCTTTGCTGAAACACCATTTAGGTTCTCTCCTGTGGTGCTGGATTCTTCCAATCTGTGATTCTGCACCTAACTTTATTCTGTTGGGCCACTACAATGACATGAGGTGTATGTTTGCATAGGCCAAAACAAGGATCCATTATGGACCTTGAAAATTGTGTCCAAAACAAATTTAAAGGGATCTGTCAACAGAAGATAAATACTACCATATAAAGAGAAATTTGCTGTAACGTTTTCAAAAACCTCAGAAGGTACCGAATCACATTTACCTGAGAGAGCACGGAAGTGGGGAGAGATAAGCATGAAAGGGGAATGCAGCCCTACATACAGAAGCTAGGGTACAGGAAAGGGACGCTACAGCACTGATCCACTGTTTGATGCTTGCTAACCTTAAGATTAGGTACTTAAGAGAAGTGACTGCATTTGTGTTTTCATACCCATAGATCAGCATTTCAGTTACAGTGAAGGATGTGGCAAATTTACAGACCCCAGCTGATGACTACTGCTGCTGTATAATAAATACAGGTGTCCCTGGAAAGACAGCACAACTCTGCTTCTGTGTCTCTGATGATCCAGACCTAACAAAATTGTTGACCAGGCTGACTGCTCCTTATGTGTGCTACAGTCTTGGCAGATAATGTTGGTGGTATCTTCAAAGATGCAATCAACAATGCAATGTTTGCTGTTGATCACCTTTGTGATGACACTGGAAGAATAGCACACTGTATAATAATGGTGCTTCTGAGGAAATGTCTGTCAATGTTGGAACAGGCTTTCACATAGTAGTGATATTATTGGGAGTCTGCTTGGAAGATTTCCTTTCTCAGCTGGAGAGTCCACTACATCTGTCAAACGCACATTACTCAACCATTGTTTGCTATGACTAGTTAGTGGAGCCACAACATCTTTTGCTGAGCTTGACAAGCCTGCAAAATTCCAAACATTTTACTTCCAATTCCATAATTCTCAGCATTGCTTCTGGACATAACATTCAGGTTGTAGAGTGGGGAGGATGGGGGTGGTGGAAGAAAAGTGGGGAGTACAATTAAGGAAAACACGCTTTAAAAAATGCCTAACATCCAACAATTTTTGATTACCGTCCCTTTTTTCAACACCCTTTTCATTGTCACTGAATAACTCTTGTTGTGGAGAAAATATAGAGAATCACCAGGAGACACAGAGAGTTCTTCAAGAAGTAAGTCCTTTATTTGCCAACAAAAAACCGTGACACTGAGACAGCAGATTCTCGAATGCCCACGAACCTCAGGGTCCGTGGATTTTTATATATTTTTTATCATGTTTCTGTTAGCTTATCAGCATGTCCAACTATATTAATCAAAGTACCTCACTCTAGCTACACAATAAACCAATGATGTTACTTCCCATTATCTCTTTAGTTGTGCATTCTACTTAATGTTATTCTAATGTCCTGGTTAGATATTTATTGCTAACTCTGCTACAGTGATCTTCTATTCCAGACTAACCTGTCATGATAGATATTTAGCTATTCCATCAATTACAATAGTCTCCTGTCTCAAGCTGACTCTACTAACTATTAATTAGATATTTTAATGTCATGTCCCAAATATTTATGGTCCCAATCGTGTCATAGTAACACTTAACAGAGAAACTTGTTTTATTACTTGTGTTATCTCATCTTGCCATAGTGACCTTTCAGCCTGAACCTTACTCTGCTAATTGGTGTAAGAGCATTCCACTATTCTTATCCCATCCTGCCTTCCACAGACCACAGATTGCCAGTGGTCTCCATGCTTTAACCCTTACCATGCTTTCATATTCTTTATTTCCCATACTCTCAGCATCCCTTTATAATGGGTATTATTCATGCCAGACATTCTTCATGATAGAAGGCCAGAAATGGGCAAAACATCATATCTGAAATTTGAATTCAAATGAAATATTATCCTGCTTCAGCCAAGCATTTCCAACAGTGAGAAAAAAAAATGTCAGGGCACAAACATGTTTGCCAAAGTAGGGCAGTCACCATCACTTGCTCCACACATCCTCATACTATCCCAACTTCTTCCCCATCCAAATAATGTCAGAAAGCTAGCATAACCTAAATGGAAAACTCTGTCTCACAATGATTTGACATACCTATACATATATTTCCTTTTCAATCCTTAAAATCTTCTCTCCTTAAGTGTTAAAACAAATTGCAGTGCATGTTTTTACACAACTGAATAACAAAATGAACATTATGATCTTGCGTCATCAAACTTCAGAGACAGAAGGAGAGCATTCAGTGTCATCAAATGTTACCCACTGGAGGGCATGTGCTTTCTATTTGCTATGCCAGTGTGCTCAATTGATTCCCAGGCAGATTGCATAGTACTGATTTATTTCCTTTCACCAATGTGCGCCTGAAGTTTTAAAATGTTGATGGATGTGAAGGAAGAATGTCCTTTGCTAAAGTATTCATTACAGGAACAAATTTAACCAAGTTATAAAAGAGTTTAAGCACAAAATTTAAATTCAATTTAACTTGAAGAACTGTGGCTTTTTTATGCATTCAACTTTTAGTGCTGAGCGTAGTACAATGAAACATTAATGCATTAAGGCATTTTAATCACTTAAGCATAATGTCAAAAGCCTGTTTATATTATCCCACATCGAAAAATCCCACAATTTCACTTCCAATCAGATATGTCTTAAAGGTTCCACTAATGGTTCCTGGGACAATATGCCAAGTTCATGGAAGATTACAAAACTGCTAAAAATTGCCAGACTCCCAGAAGCCGCTCTCTCATTGAAAAGCAATAACTAGAAGTGAGTTTAAGTTGACGGTCACAATGCCACAGGTTAAAGGGCAAGGCTTTCATGATGACCTCAGCCTGCATGGAGATTGAACTCACGCTGTACTACAAATCAGCTGTCCAGCCAACTGAGCCATGTACAGTTTAGTACATGAAAATCCATTTGATAAGAATCTAATTTTTATTTCACCTGACTTTAATACTATCATATAATGGCAACTTGCTAACATCCACTTAACACAATTTCACAGTCAGTTTTACAGCAGTGGGGACTCATTTCAACATATAGCAGCAGTGGAATCAAGGCTTTTAGAGGGAAAAGGCAGGAAAATAGACATGAGAAATGTCGGATCAGCCATGATCCTCTTAAATGGTGGAGCAGCCGAGACCTATTTGATGAATGTTTATTCCTTATCGTCTTATGGTCTTATATTTGACAGCAGAGGAAGTAACAGAAAAGTCCCATGATTGTAATCCCATTCTGTGCTGAGTTAATTGATTTTGGTTGTAATTCCATGCAAAGGGACCACAATTGGTCACAGTGATGCTGGATTAGGGAACTGAAAACAAATTAATGATCTCAGCTGAGAGATCTTAGTGATGTTTGTATCCTACCTCTAGGCCAGAAAATATTAAGTCCTATTTCCCCCAGAAATGTGTCATAACATGCCTGAACTGATTGATGTTTTTTCAAAGGGGGAAACAAATTATCCCAACTGAAAATAAATACATTGTATCAGGAAAGTACTAGAAAGTTCAACAGACGTGTCATGATTACCACCAGAGCTTTGGAGAAACTCTGGACAGCTGCTGTTATGATTGGGACCAGGTTGACTTTGTTAATTATGAAGTTCTTGATTGGGGTTGTTAATGTGGGCTTTGTAATTAATTGTGTTTGAGTGTGGGACTGGAAGGCTGATGATTGTCCTGCAGGAAGGCTAACCAAGGATGGTCTGATCAGTATGTGGTGTGGACTGGTGTTTTTTAAGCTATATTGGGTCTGTGTTCTATGCACTGTTTCTCACTTGATTGGACTGTTATCTTTGTGATGACTGAAAGTGGGATTTGAGGTTCCTCATCTCCCTGAAAACAACTGGTTAAATGGTGGGGTTTGCTGCCCCTTGCCCCTGTATAGAGTGGTTTCTTTATGAAGTGCTTTCTGTTTTATTGTTAACTGTCTTTTTTACCTTTTTAAAGGTTAAAAAATAACCAGGAGCTGGTACTTGTTCAGTCACTGTCTGACACCTACACCATGTGGGTGCTGGGGAAACATAAGCCCTAAAAAGAACAGGAAAAAATAATCAAGAGCTGGCTGGCTACAGCCACTGTACTGTGCCCTAGTAAATAAAGGGTGACTCGGTGACAGAACCTGGCCTTTGAGCAGCTATTTCTGATGTTTAAACAATCGGATGAAATCTTCTGCTCTGGAGGAGGTAAGAAGACTGGGCAGGAAATTGGGTGAGTGTCCCAAATTCAGAATTTCTCTTAATGAATTGCAATTAAGATCTCTGATCTTAAAAAGCAGGTCAATCTTGTGGACTGTTAGATGTTTATTTGCTCACATCTACATCTCACTAAAGTGTAACTCACCTGCATTAACAGATCCACCCCAATGATTCTCTACAATAAAGAATGCACGCTTTCAGATACTCCACTGCTTAAAACAAGCATGTATTTGGCAAACTTGACTAGTTTCAGAGCTTCACAGTATTTGCTGCTTTGTATTTCTAGCTATATGGTTTTAGATCAAGATTAATGATTGAGTTATGCTGTAAGGTCACAGACAGAATAAATGTGGTAGAGGAAGGAGGGTGGCTATGGGACAGGGTAAAGGAATAAGGAGAGTTGTGGGGAAAAGAGGAGCACTTGCCAGGCAATGGTGTGTGATTGTCAAGGCAGCTGTTTTATCTTTGGCTTGGTTAGATTGGAGATATTGCTTTGCCACTAATGTCATTAGGCTACGCACCCAGGAAACATGGACTCCAATTGCAAGTGGCAGAATTAAAATGCAATTAATAAATCTGGAATCAAAAGCTAGCTCTTGCAATCGCAACTATCACTGACTCTTGTAGAAACTCATCACATTCATATGAGCTGGTAAGGGCAGGAATAGGAGGATAGAGCAAATGAATGTATGGCTGAGGAGCTGGTGTATGGGAGAAGGATTCACATTTTTTGATCATTCGAATCTCTTGGGTAGAAGTGACCTATACAAGAAGGATGGATTGCACCTGAATTAGAAGGGGGCTAATATACTGATAAGGAAATTTGCTAGAGCTAATAGGGTGGGGGATGCCATTACACCACTTTGACTTTCACCAACCTTGATCTGACCTTCCCAGCTGTCAGCCTTTATTGCAACATGGGTGCACCTGCTTGTTGGATTTCTGAAGAGGAACAAAATGAACAGGTGCCATCTCCTCAGCCACATGCTGCTCCCCAATGAAGGGGGTTTGATGGAGCAATCTGGTTTGAAAGAGTAAGCGGTGACAAAGTGGTAATGTTATGCAAATAGTAATCTAGCGAACTAAACACATGCTTTTGCATGAGAATTCAAGTGTAGGTGATGTTTTACTAAGAACTTTCAAAAGCTGATTGGGGGCAGATGTTTGCAGGTAGAGACCACTGGAAAGTGGGAAGCCTTCAGAAATGAGAATCCAGAGAAAGTATATTCCTGTCAGGGTGAAAGGAAAGGCTGGTAGGTATAGGGAATGCTGGATGACTAAAGAAATTGAGGGTTTGGTTAAGAAAAAGGAGGAAGTACATGTCAGGTATAGACAGGAGGGATCAAATGAGTTCTTTGAGTTTAAAGGCAGTAGGGTTATAACCGATAGAAATCAGGAGGGCAAAAAGGGGCCATGAGATAGCTTTGGCAAATAGAGTTCAGGAGAATCCAAAGGATTTTTACAAATATATTAGGGTAACTAGGGAGCAAATAAGGCCCCTCCCAAGATCCACAAGATGGCCTTTATGTGGATCTGCAGGAGATGGGGGAGATACTAAGTGAGTATTTTGCATCAGTGTTTACTGTGGAGAAGGACACAGAAGATATAGAATGTAGGGAAATAGATGGTGACATTATGAAAAATCTCCATATTACAGAGGAAGAAGTGCTGGATGTCTTGAAACGTGTAATCATGATTTGGAGATGCCGGTGTTGGACTGGGGTGTACAAAGTTTAAAAATCACACCACCAGGTTATAGTCCAACAGGTTTAATTGGAAGCACACTAGCTTTCGGAGTGATGCTCCTTCATCAGGTGATCGTAACAGATTTTATAGCAAAAATTTGCAGTGTGATGTAAATGAAATTATACATTGAAAAATTGATTGTCTGTTAAGCCTTTCATCTGTTGGAATACAGTGATAGTTTCACTTCTTTCATGTGTAAATCACAAAACCTTTTTTTTTTAAAGTTGTATTCTCGGGTTAGCTGTTAACAATGGTGATAGCTAGACAATATGTTGAAGGTGTTAGCCCCTTGTGTTCTCTGTCTATGACCTGATGTTTAGATTGATTCTAATCTAAAAAGAGAGATAACAGTGTTACATAAATTCATGCAGTTTTTGAGCTCAGGTGTGTGTGTCCACTGAAGTCTTCCCCCAACTGGGAGGGAACCCTCCTGTCTGTTTGTTGTGCGGTGCCCATTCATCCGTTGTCATTGCCTTTGCTCGGTTTCCCCAATGTACCATGTCTCCGGGCATCCTTGCATGCAACATATAAGATAGACAACGTTGGCTGAGTCACATGAGTACCTTCAATGTACAAGGTGGGAGGTGTTCCCATGCGTAATAGTGGTATCTATGTCCACAATCTGACACATCTTGCAGCATCCACCGTGACAGGGTTGTATGGAGTTGTCCTGAGAGCCGGGCAGTTTGCTTCGAACAATGATCTGTTTGAGGTTTGGCAGTTGTTTAAAGGCAAGTAGTGGAGGTGTGGGGAAGGTCTTGGTGAGGTGCTCATCCTCACTGATAATATGTTGCAGGTCACGAAGAGCATAGTGTAATTTTTCAGTCCCTGGGAAGTACTGAACAACGAAGGGTACCCTGTCAGTTGCAGCACATGTCTGTCTCCTGAGGAGGTCATTACGGTTCCTTGCTGTGGCACGTCAGAACTGGTGATCGATGAGTTGAGCTCGTACCCCGTTCTTGTGAGGGCATCCTTGAGTACTTCCAGGTGTCCATCACATTCCTCCTCATCTGAGCAGATCTGGTGTATGCGTAGGGCTTGCCCATAGGGGATGGCTGTTTTAATGTTTTGGGTGGAAGCTGGAGAAGTGTAGCATTGGGGTTGTCTGTGGGTTTGTGATAGAGCGTGGTGCTGAGGTGTCCGTCCTTGATGGAGACGCACGAGTCCAAGAATGAGACAGACAGTAGAGAGTAGTCCATGGTGAGTTTGGTGGGATTAAACTTGTTGACGTCACTGTGTAGTTTTATCAGTGTCTCCTCGCCATAGGTCCAGAGGAAGAAAATGTCATCAATGTACCTGGTGTACAATGTTGGTTGGAGATCCTGCATAGAGAAGAAATCTTGTTCGAACCTGTGCATAAAAATGTTGGCATATTGGGGTGCAAATTTGGTCCCTATGGCTGTTCCGTGTGTCTGGATGAAGAATTGGTTGTCAAAGGTGAAGATATTATGATCGAGGATAAAGCGGATGAGTTGTAGGATGGTGTTTGGAGATTGGCAGTTGTTGGTGTTGAGTACTGAGGCTGTTGCTGTGATGCCATCCTTGTGGGGGATGCTGATGTAGAGTGCAGAAACATACATTGTGACGAGGAATGTTCCCGGTTTGACTGGTCCATGGGTGCTGAGTTTCTGTAAGAAATCTGTAGTGTCGCGACAGAAGCTGGAGATCCCCTGTACAATAGGTTTCAAGATGCCTTCCACATAGCCGGAGCGATTCTCACATAGGGTCCCATTGCCTGACACAACGGGACATCTAGGTGTGTTGGCTTTGTGTACCTTTGGAAGGCAGTAGAAGTCGCCTACACGAGAAGTACGTGGGATGAGGGCACATAGGGAACTCTGAAGGACTAGATCCAAAGTTCTGATCAGTGTGTTTAATTCTCGGGTGTGTTCTTTGGTCAGATCAGCCAGTAATTGCCTGTAGTGTTCCTAGTTGTTCAGTTGTCGGTATTCTTCCTTGCAGTAATCTGTTCTATTCTGAATGACAATGGCTCCTCCTTTATCTGCTGGTTTGATGACAATGTTGTGATTGGTTTTGAGTGCCTGGATGGCATTGAGTTGTGAACGGGTGATGCTTTGCTCTACCTTGTGGGTACGGCTGATGAATCTGGCATTTATATATTTCCTGACAGTTTGAGCATACATGTCAAGCCCAGGGCAGCAGCCCTCCGGTGGGGTCGATGTTGACACCTTCTTTGGTCGCTCCTCTACAGATCCCTGTGATGACTGTTCCAGTTCATCAGTGGATCACTGCCGGCACCTTGAAAGAATTCCCGGAGTCTCATTCGTCTGATGAACTCCTGTGTCTGCTGCCAGAACCAACGGGTCCATTTTGGTGGTGGGACAGACAACGGTGAATGGGCACCGCACAACAATCAACAGACAGGAGGGTTCCCTCCCAGTTGGGGAACACTTCAGTGGACCTTCGGGTGACCATCCTCCAAGGTGGACTTCGGGACAGGCAGCAGAGAAAAGTGGCCGAGCAGAGGCTGATAGCTAAGTTCAGGACCCATAGGGAGGGCCTCAACTGGGACCTTGGGTTCATGTCACATTACAGGATCACCATTGCACTACACAGATATTCCTACACACACACACTCTCATACACAGGTACACACAGACACCCACACACACCCTTTTAGACACACACACTCCCACACTCTCTCGCACCCCCTCACAGACTTAAGACACTCTGCACTCACACACTCTCTCTCTCTCTCTCTCTCTCTCTCTCACACTCACACTTACACACACACACAATTTCACACACTCACAACCCCTACCCCAGACAGACACACAGACAAACAAAGACCCACATGCATACATATATTTTGTGGGGTGAATTTGTCCTTGCAGAGTTACATTGCATTTTGCTCAAAAACTGCATACATTCATGTAGAACTCTGAGCTCAAAAACTGCATGAATTTATGTAAAACTCTGATTCTAATCTAAAAAGTGAGATAACAATCTAAACATCAGGTCATGGACAGAGAACACAAGGGGCTAACACCTTCAACATATTGTCTAGCTATCACCATTGTTAGCAGCTAACCTGAGAATGCAACTTTAAAAAAACTGTGATTTACACATGAAAGAAAAGAATAGTGATAGTTTCAAACAGATGAAAGGCTTAACAGACAATCAATTTTTCAATGTATAATTTCAGTTACATCACACTGCAACGTTTTGCTATACATTCTGTTACAATTGAGCCCTCCACTATCACCTGATGAAGGAACGTCACTCCGAAAGCTAGTGTGCTTCCAATTAAACCTGTTGGACTATAACCTGGTGTTGTGTGATTTTTAACTTTGAAACATGTAGAGATGGATAAATCCCAGGACCTGATCAGGTGTACCCTAGAACTCTGAGAAGCTAGAGAAGTGATTGTTGGGCCCATTGTTGAGATATTTGTATCATCGATAGTCACAGGTGAGGTGCCTGAAGTCTGGAGATTGGCTTAAGTGGTACCATTATTTAAGAAAGATGGTAAGGGCAAGCCAGGGAACTATAGACTGAGCCTGACATCCATGGTGGGAAAGTTGTTAGAGGAAATCCTGAGGGACAGGATGTACATGCCTTTGGAAAGGTAATGACTGATCAGGGATAGGCAAAAGTGAGGATTGTAGATACTGGAGATCAGAGTCTAGATTAGAGTGGGAGGGGGAGTTGAAATGTTGGGCCACGGGATGGTGGGGTTGATTGATGATTAGGAAGATTTTAGAGGGATATGGGCCAAATGCTGGGCAATGGGATTAGATTTGTTTTGGAAATCTGGTCAGCATGGACCGGTTGAACCGAAGGGTCTGTTTCCATGCTGTACATCTGACACTATGGCTTATAGGGAGGAAAGTGTCACCTGTTTTGCTTGTGACTCTAGACTCCCAGCAATGTTTATTGTCTCTGAAGTTAGATTAGATTCCCTAAAATTTGGAAACAGGTCTGTCAGCCCAACAAGTCCACACCAATCCTCAAGAGTAATCCACCCAGACCCATTTAGCTTTGACTAATGCGCCTAAAGCTATGGGCAATTTAGCATGGCCAGTTCACCTAACCTGCACATCTTTGGACTGTGGGAGAAACCCACACTGACATAGGATAATATGCAAACTCCACACAGACTGTCACCTGAGACTGGAATCGAACCTGGGTCCCTGGTGCTGTGAAGCAGCAGTGCTAACTACTGAGCCCTATGCTGTCCTAATGGTCCTGCAAGCCTCCTGTTTGCCAATAAGGTGATCATCCCTTTCTTATTTCTCAGTTCCACCCAAATAACTTCCATAGATGTATTTCTGGGAATATCCTCCCTCAGTACAGCTGTAATGCTATCCCTTATCAAAAACACAACTCCCCCTCCTTCTTGCCTCCCTTGCTATAGCATTTGTATCCTGAAACATTAAGCTGCCAATCCTGTCCATCTGAGTCAAGTTTCTGTAATTGCTAAGATATCCCAGTCCAATGTTCCTAACCATGCCCTGAGTTCATCTGTCTTTCTGTTAGGCCCCTTTCATTGAAGTAAATGCAGGTTAATTTCAGTCCTACCTTGTTCTCTGCTTTGTTCCTGCCTGCCCTGACTGTTTGACTCTTCTTTTCTCAACTGTACCAGTCTCCGATTGATCTCTTTCCTCTGTATTTCCCTGGATCCCAACCCCTCCACCTCACTAGTTTAAGTCCTCCCAAGCAAATCTAGCAAATCTCTCTGCCAGTATATTATTCACCTTCCAATAGGGGTGTAATTCATCCTCCTTGTACAGGTAACCTCTGCCCAGAAGAGTTAATTGTAATTTAATTCAATTTCACTTCATTTAATTTGATTTTAATTTATGTATGAAATGATTGTATCCTGTACAGTAATGGATAGTTTATTATTATATTACAAAAATTAGCAATGTATTATCTCTTCTGTAGCTTTGTATTTTTATTACTTTTTTGTATAAGAGTAAAGATTTTCCAATAAAAATATTAAAACAAATGTTATTTTTCAAGGACTGAATTGCTTTACTGACTTTAAGCACTGTCTTAAAACTACTATGAAAATTCATTGAAAAGTTGACTTTTCTTCAATAATGCCTGTTATTTATTTATTCTGGCTGCTATGTCACATAATGATGAATATATCAACCTGCTGGAGAAACTCAGCAGGTCTGGCAGCATCTGTGGGGAGAGATAAATAGTGTTAACATTTCGAGTTGGATATGGTTCTTCAGAACTCGCTATTGCTGAATATTTCACTCATTAATTTCAGGCTTTTACAATTTAGTAAGAATCAACATGCATATAAAACATTTTGTCATGTTTTCAATGTTGCTAATACACAATAATTAGATGGATTGCTTACCAAAGATTTTCAAATTGAATTTAAATTTGATTGCTGAAAGCCTGAAGCAATTTTGAATTTTATTTCTCCTTTGGACAATAGGCCATTTTGTCTAGATAACTCACTTCATCCTGTTTTTGTAATATTGCTTTTTGAACCATAATACAATATTTAAAAGTTGTTTTATACAGATTCAATAGCATAAAAATACCTAGTGAAGGGTTATTAACACATCCTTCAGATGGATAGTTCATAATATTATGACCTCTACTTTAACACAGTTATTAAGCTCTCAGTATACATTTTGGATTCTGTTAACTGGGGAATTGTGGCTGTATTTTCCTTGATTCAGACAGCATACTAGTAAAACAATGTAAAGGAAGGGACATAACTGGTTATTATATCACCCTGCCATGATTTGCAATTGTTACTCTTCACCTTGCTTTCTCTGCCCCAGCAGGAATGTTGGCCAGTAGCCTCTTCACTTAGAATCAGGGAACTGACCATTTTGGCATTCTCCCACCTATACTCCTGCGAGCCTGAAGAATCACCAGGAAATTAATGACATTAATCTCAGATGTGCAGAGATTTTGAGTGAAATCTCTTTTGGGGGGGGGGGCGGGAGAGAACTCCGCGGTGAGCACAGCCCTTTCTATTTTGTCCTCCAATTACTCACTTTTTTTTAAACAGGCTCTAGCTCAATCTGAGGTGACGTCAAGGTAGAACCTAAAGTTCTAATCTCAGCGTGGAGTAAAGTCCAAGTTTAGGCTGGATTTGGGGTTTTGGTTGAATTTTCTTTAGTACAAAACTTTGTCTTGTGTTCAAAGGAGTACAGGAATCCTTCAACATACTAAATCTAAAATTAGTAAATTAATCCTGAGTATACTGGACTTTTCCAGACCTTTTTAAGATTTCCACAGATCAAAGAAAGCAATTTTTGATCGTTACATAACAGTAAATGTTTTCAGTTATCACAGAATACTGGGAGGACATGTAAATGTAAGTAGTAAGCATGGAAAAAGGCGATTCAGCTCAAAGTTTATCCTCCAATATTTTAGCTCTTTTAAAGATTTATTACTCTTTAGGTTTAGTTTTTTCTTCCATTTGTATTGGATGGCTGATAATGTCAACATTTTCCTTTTCAACAGCAGTTACTCCCTGAACTGTTGCTGGGGTGTTTTTGGTCAATTCCGTATTAATGGACACTGCCAAGTATTCTACCTCCCATACAAATAGACATTCAGCATGAAGAAGCTACTGTTAAGACAACCTGAAAAGTGAGTAAAACCTTTGTTACTGCTAACGTTGTTGCAGTAGAATGTGATGCATCACCCTACAATTGATTACATTGGCTTGCTGGCCTTCTATAGTAGAAACCCCCTCCCCAGTCTCTTTACCAATCTTGGATGGTGCATTACAATGGTACTAAAGCATAAATGAAGGCAAGTATGATATGGTTAATGTAAGGTTATTAGAGTAAAAGGAAACTTCAGTTGCTGTGGATCCATGGCATAATCATGTTTTTAAACAATGTTTCTCCAAAATTTAGTTTTATTAATAATAGAGAATATTTTCATATGGTAGCGATACACTATTTCAGAGTTTAGATTAGATTCCCTACAGTATGGAAACAGGCCATTTTGCCCAACAAGTCCACACCAACCATCTGAAGAGTAACCTACCCAGACCCGTTCCCCATATTCAACCCTGACTATGGGCAATTTAGCATGGCCAATTCACCTGACCTGCATATCTTTGGGCTGTGGGAGGAAACCAGAGCATCCATGCAGACATGGAGGATGTGCAAACTCCACACAGACAATCATCCAAGGCAAGAATGGAACCCAGATGTGCTGTGAGGCAGCCTGCTAACCACTGAGCCACCATATTGCCCCTAAAGTTGAGTACATCTAATATGAAGGCATTATTACAATGGTATGTAGGTGTGAACATACTAATGTACAATTCATTGATAAGGGGCCTTGAGCTCTGTTATACTGTCAATCACATGTCCAGAGATGGAAGTTCCCAGTTCACCCCAAAATGTATATCACATTATTTCAGATTTTCATGGCAACCTGACCCAATCGTGCATTGAATCAAAAGTTTAGTTGTCTTCAAGTGGTATTATTATTAACAGAAGAACAATAGTTTTACAACTCCAATTCATCTAGACATGTTAAAGTACTCAAGTAATCCACTGAGCCTCCTAAGAACTTGAGACCAGATACTGTTGAGAAAGCAGAAATGGCAGATGTTGTTACATTGTAAGAATTAGCTGCCACAAGAGTTGATAAGGAGCCTACAAAGGGATCTAGACAAGTTAAGTGAGCACACCAATATCAGGCAAATGAACTATAATGAGGGAAGTGTGAAATTATTCTCATTACAGAAAGCATGAAATAGAAGCACATTATCTAAATGGTGTGAGACTGCAGAACTCTGATACAGAGAGATCTTCATGTCCTAGCCATGAATATCAGGAAGATTAATGTGCAGCTATAACAAGTAATAGGGAAAGCTAATGAATGTTATGGCTTATTGCAAGTGAATGAATTGAATAGAAGTGCAAGGAAGTAATGTTACTGTCATACAGGACATTGGTGAAACCACATCTGGAATATTGTGTAAAGTACTGGTTACTGGAGAATGTTAATGCATGAAAGCAGTTCTGAGAAGGTTTACTAAACTAATACCTAGAATGAGCAGATTACCTTTTCTTAGAAGGCAAGACAGGTTCAGCCTGTATCCTCTGGGGTTTAGTCCAAGGTGACTTAACTGAAACATGTAAGATCCTGAGGGGACTTAATCTAGTGGATGTTGAAAGAATGTTTTGTCTTGTGGGAGAATCTAGAACTGGAGTTTTAGCTTAAGGGGGTGCCAAATTCAAACCAAAATGAAGAAACATTTTTTTTTTGCTGAGGTTTGTGAGCCTTTCAAATTCCTCAATGAAATGGATGCAGAATCTTGAAGTAGTTTCAAGGCAGAGGTAGATGTAATATAATCTGGGAGATGCAGAAACGTACACTTGAAGTTAAAATCAGATCAACCATGAACTTATTGAATGGCAGAGCAGGCTCAAAGGGCAGAATATCCTCCTCTTGTTCCTTGTCTGTATGTTTGTATATACTGGTCATTCACATCTTGTCACTATCGAATCCCTGAATATTGTATGTAAAAAATTTAGGTAAGTCCAAACACTAGTTTTATTGGCAACCAGCAGCACAAAGAAATGAACTTAGGCTGCAGTTTACACTCAATGCACATCAAATGATGGTCTTTCACCTTGACAGTCTATGATACTCCTTTGCACCCAGCTGACATCTACTGGAACTGGATGTCAGTCAGGTCCTTTCTGCTTTGTAATATTCAATGCCACTGAGCTCTGTCACACTCAAAGGCAGCAGTCTCCAACTCCAAGTCCTCATCTGTCCTGGGACAACTACTCCCATTTCCCCCAGCTCCTCAACATCGATCGTATTACCTTGCTGCCCGACCCAATTATGCAAATTACAGAATACCAGAATGATACAGCACAGCCTGTCCAAACAATACAGAAGGGCTGTCCAGACTGCTCCAAGTTGTGGAACAGCATTTTCTTCAGCCATATTGTCTGTTCCCCCATGGACCTGGTTGTAGAATGTTTACCAACTTAGTAAAAGGTGCTCACTTGCAGAGTGACCAAC
Source organism: Chiloscyllium punctatum (assembly GCF_047496795.1). NCBI lineage: Eukaryota > Metazoa > Chordata > Chondrichthyes > Orectolobiformes > Hemiscylliidae > Chiloscyllium > Chiloscyllium punctatum. Next base: position 33,192,381 of record NC_092775.1, read on the forward strand.
ACACTAAATAAAGAAGTGAATGGCTGGTGTTCTCAGACTTCCTTCCCATCCCATACCCACAATCATCTATTGTATTTCACTTACCTTCCAATTCAACAGTCCATGATAGTGTCATATTTCATGCTGTGTTCCCACTGTCCCACAGCACTGAGCAAATTCCACAAATGACGGGATGCTTTGAGCCAGCATTTTTCTCCTTTTTAAGTTAATATCACTAATTTCTGCATCATAGAGATGCCAAGTAAGTTTAGCAAGCACTAGTGACATGGTGCAATCTGTCTTGGATCACCATTTTACACCATGTATGTTTACATTACATTGTGTATGTGCAAAGAAATGCTTGCAGATGAAGCATAAAGGGCATTTGGAAACTTCCACCTCCAGCAAATGAGGATTCTCTATTTTTGTCAATCGAATGAACACTGACTCTGTATACCCTGGGGATTATTTGCAACATTTTTTTTTCAATTGCATTGCACATCTAGAAAACAGCAAGTGATGGCAAGGAGCACAGCTCTTGATTAACACCATCAGCACTGGTTTCTGTTTAGTTGTCAGGTACCACTTCAGAGTCTTCCAAGTTTCCTTTCACATTGCTGTACCTTGACAGCTTATTTTCACCCAATATACGAAACCCCTATGTCCCTCTCAGGATAGCAAACCTCCAGCTACCCTGAGCTCTTATTACACCTTAATAATGCCCACTCTTGTTCTCCACACTCCCCTTTATAGAGGCCACAGTGGTAGTCACTGCCAGTAATCCCCCCTCCACTACAAGGTGAAAAACAGAATGGAAATGTAAAATTTTAAATGATAATACTTTGTAAAGTGTTGATGTTCATAAGATCTGTGTCCTTCTACACAATGAATGAAAGTAGACAGGCAGGTACTGTCATTAATTCAGACACTGATTATATACTAGCCTTCCTTGCATGAAAATTTGAATTCGGGACAACAGATGCCTTACTGCAGCACTATAAGGCTGGTGACACCATACCTGGAGTACTGCATTCAGTTTTGGTCTCCCTACCTTAAAGGGATATACTTGACATAGAAGGAGCAGAGTAGATGTTCAGAGATGTCGTTGCATAACTCTGGAGTAGGTGGGACATGACGCCAGGTTTCTTGGCCCAGGTGTAGGGACATCACAAAAGCCCCTGCCCCCCCAAAAAAAATTCCCTCTAATCACCCTATGTGATTCAATCCAACTAATCTAATTTGCACACAAGGTAAAAACATAAGAATATAGAAGTTCTTCACCATACACCAAAGCCTCATCAAACAGCTGTTAGGCGAGCATGAATAAATTTCAATCAACTCTAATGAATCAAAGGAATGAGCAGCACAAATTCATTCACATCACATCAAATCATGTATTTTGTTTCAAATTCAATATTCTGATAATAGCAAATTTAATCAGTCAGTTGTTCAAAAATGGTTTTGGTTATTCATGCCAGATGTTATGAAACAACTGATTTTCACAATCAAAAATAACAGTTCTACAATACAGTGTTTGTTTTGCCCTTTTTTATTCATGGTTTTTTTGGTTTCTGTGTTTCAGATGATTGGCTGAGACGGACTCTATTTTTCAATATTTCAGTCATCGTTTTCACTTGAGAAGCCACTTTAGGTTCAGCTTGGAACATTTGAATTAGAACTAGACTGCAGGGACCAGTGGACACTTGAAATTATTTAGGATTTTTCGATTGATTCAGTTGTAAATCTACCATGAGATGGGGAGGATAGGTTTCCATACTAATGCAAATATGTGCAAAAAAGAAGGAATATCCTCAGAAGAAACTTTTTTTCATAAAGTATTCTAAATTCATGGAGATGGAGTAACATCACAACAAAATAATTCAAGTTATTGAAGTTTCAAGTTAAAAGAACTCATTGTATGCATGTTTTAAAATGTTGCTTAACAATGCAATAAATAACTATTTTTGTGAGGCTCTAGCTTACAGCATCAGTAGGAAAAATTGACTTATTAACTCGAGTTATCTGTTCACAAAGCTTTGTAAAGGGCAAATATTACACAAATATATCGCATGCCCATCAAGACGGATAAACTGCAGCAGTGGGACTGTGATAAACAAAGTAGAAATAAATGGATGTTTCCATGTTGACAGGAGGTGACTGATGGCTTACTTCAAGGATCCGTATTTGAGGGTCCAGCTGTTCATGATCTGTATCAATGACTTGGATGTTGGGATTCATATTTCTATGTTAGTGAATAATATAAACCTTTGGGTATTTGTGTTTGTTTTGTTGTGAATTAATTCACAGGACGCAGGTGCCACTGGCCAGGTCAGGATTTATTATCTATCCCTAATTACCCAGAGGGTAGATTAGATTACTTAGTGTGGAAATAGGCCCTGCGGCCCAACAAGTCCACACTGGCGTTTTCACCCCCCCCCCCCCCCCCCCCCAAGAGTAACTGACCCAGACCCTTCCCCTAACACTACAGGCAATTTAGCATGGCCAATTCACCTGACCTGCACAACTTTGGACTGTGGGAGGAAACCGGAGCACCCTGAGGAAACCCACCTAGACACTGGGAGAATGTGCAAACTCGACACAAACAGTTACCCGAGGTGGGAATTGAACCCAGGTCTCTGTAAACTTGTTGGCAACCGTGCTGCCCACGGTAGTTAAGTGTAACCACGTTGCTGAAGGTCTGGAGTTGTGTAGGCTAGGCCAGACCAGACATGGATGGCAGATTCTCTCCTAAAGGACATTTAGTAAACCAGATAGCTTTTTCTGACTTTGGCAATAGTTTCATGGTCATCGTTAGACTCTTAATTCTTGAGGATGATTCAAAGGGACTTCACAGTTTGGACAGGCTGACTGAGTCAGCAATATATGGCAAATGAAATGTAATGTGGATAAGTATGAAGTTATCCACTTTGCTAGAAGGAACAGAGATATGGAGTATTTCCTAACTGGTGAGAGTTTGGAAAGTATTGACGTCCAAAAAAACCTTGGTGACCTTCCTTATTGCTATCTGGATCTGCATATTAATATAAGGAAGGTAAAAGTCATGTTATCCTTTTATCGCAATAGCATTTAAGTGCATGAGTAGAAGTATTTTGATTCAATTAAATGGCATTAGTGAGACTACACCCGAAGCGTTGTGTGCAGCTTTACTCCTTTTATCTAAGGAAGGCCTTACTTTCTGTAAAGAGAATGTTGCGGTGGTTCAACAGACTAATTCCTCACATGGCAGGACTTTTCTATGAGGAGAGACTGAAGAAACTGGAATTGTATTTAGAGACATATATTATGATTTTGAGCTTGGAGGGCAGAGCACAATTTCAAATTTGTGGATGATACTATGTTAACTGTGAGGAGCACAATCTAGAACTCCAAAACAAAATGGACAAGTTGGTGGAGTGGACAGACAGGTGGAAGATGAAATACAATGTGCAGAAGTCTGAGGTAATTCCTTTTGATGGGAGAACATAGACAGATAATACAAAATAAGGGGTACATGACTTCAGAGGGTACAAGAGCAGAGGGACCTGTGTGTATATCCACAAAGATCATTGAAGATCGATGGCAGGACCATGTAATGCAGCACACAGTAACCTTAGCTTTATCCATAGAGACATAGACTACAAGAGCAAAGAGGTTATACGAAACCTGTACCAGACATTTGTTACATTTCAGATTAAGTAGTATGTGAAATTCTGGATGTTACACTGTAGGAAGGATGTGAACACATTGATATAACTGCATAAAAATTATATTTAAAATGAGGAACTTCCATTGTCAGGAGAGGTTGAGACTGTTCTTGTTGGAGTGGAGAAGTCAAAGGTTAGATCTGTTAGAAGTTTCCAAAAGCATGAGACAGCTAGATAGAACAGAGGGATTGAGATTTAAAATGACTTGCCAGTTTATATCTGGAATGCGCTGTGTGGATGTGTGATGCAGACTGGATAAGGGTATCATGATTAATGAGAAGTAAATTGTTTCTATTTAAATAAAGTCCTTATTCGCTTTGCATCTTATTCCCCTCATTTTACCAAGTTGTTAGATGGTGCAAATTTCAGACGTAAATCAAAGCAGCTACCTGGAAACTGAAGCTCACCAATGGCTCATCCTGTCTATTATAAAATGCTTCTTTACAAGAGTATCCTGCATGCTCCAGGGCCACCATCCTTCTTGACCGTTCACCTGTACAACTTGTACCATTAGTCACCACAACATCATGCCTGCTCTTGGACCATCTCACATACCATTCACTTTCCTTTCAAACTCAGGGAAACCGATGGCAACTATGGTTCTGCAAGGTCACTCCACTTACAATGACATACGTGCATCTCCCTTCCTGATGAAGGGCTCGGGCCTGAAACGTTGATTCTCCTGCTCCTTCGATGTTGCCTGACCTGCTGTGCTTTTCTAGCAACACACTCTCACTAATTGCATCTCATTGCCCTTAGTTTGCTTTCTTACCTCTCATTCACTTGGTGACAAACACACTAAAGTGCTTGATCAATGACCTTCCCTCCAGTAAACTGCAAATATTTGCTGATGATTCCAGTGCTTGGTACCATTTGCAACTCCTGCAGTAACAAAACAGTTTATTTCTATTACAGCAAGACCTGAATAACATCCAGGCTTGGGCTGATAAGTGGCAAGAACATCTGGATCACACAAGTGCCAGAAAATGGCTATCTCCAACAGGACAGAACCTGATCATCTCCTTTTGAAATTCAGTAGTATTACCATCAATGAATCACACCACTTTCAACACCCTCGTGAGTTAGGATTGATCAGGAGCTAAACTGGAACTGAACATAAACACTTTGATTATAAGGCCAGTTCAAAGAGTATGTATTCTGTGACCAGTGACTTACTTTGGAACTCCTGAAATCCTTTCCATCACCTACAAAGTATAACTCAGGAAGGTGATGGAATATTTTTCCATATGATGGATCATTGTAGTTCCAAGAGCACTCCAGCAGCTTGACATAATCCAGGACAAAGCAGTCTGCTTGATTGGCACTCCATTCACCACTGTAAACATCTACAAGATGGGCTGTAAAAACTTGCCGAGACTTCTATGAAAGACTTTGCAAACGTGTGACATCTACCACGTGGAAGAAGCAGGACAGTAGGTGAAAGGGAATATCACTATCTGCAAGTGCCCTCCAGGTTAGGCACTATGCTCATAAGAACATCTGCCATTCCTTAGTGTTGAAGCCTTCTGGTCTCTGTAGTGAACAGTATTAAAGGTGTAGCTGCAGCACAAGGGCAGAATGCTTCACCATGGCAGCTCCCCGCCGCCTTCAGGTCATTAGGGAGGGACAATAACATCCCAGGACGAGGCAAAACAAACCTCAGTCACTACCTCACTTGCTCAACGAAGGCTCGAATCAATACAAGTGTCTGTAGCAAAATTCCTGTATGTGGAATAGACGGCAATCTGGGATTACATCACTGAAGTAGGAACAAAGTGTCGTAAGAGGAAGAGTTAGTGAAATAGAGGCGGGCGGGGATACTCCCAGTGGTCGCTCTCTATGAACGGCTCAACACATCAGAGAAGCAGTAACTGTGCAGTGAGTCTTCTCTCTCCATGACCAGATTACACCAATGATGGTCTGCAGTTTCCTTGATTAAACCCTGGCGCTGCAGCCAAGTTTGCAGGAAAGCGTGTACACACTTTGGTTCCAAAAGGCGGACATCCTCCTGTTAAGGTAAAATTTTCACAGCAACTTTTAGTTACTTCCTTTTGATCTCCTAATTTTTTTTTAAAATTGAGTTTTCTTCAGAGTTCATTTATTTCTATTCTTCTAGTAGTATCTATTTAAATGGCCCCGTGAAATACGAATTCCTGTAGTCGTTTTTATTGGATTTGTAAAGAATGACATGATTGTGTGGGGAAGACGAAGTAAATAGACAGCAACGGCGAGAGGTTGTTATCTCAACTCTGAAACGGCAATGTGAATGTCCGAGAGAGAGAGAGAGAGAGTGCTGGGTCCTCGGGGGTTAGTACTGACTGACCATCGTTTGACAGATGGACTGGGCTGGGCTGGGAGAGGGGAGGCGGCCGCTCTCTTGTCACAGAATATCATGTTGGTGGCATTTCGTTTCACATTGCACTCTGCAATCATCGAACGAAAATGCACGAGTCCTGATTTTTCTCCACGAACTGCAGATTCAAATTTGCCCACAGACCCAACATCACCCAGACGTGATCCGCTGCTATCTTATGCTGTAGCTGGAGTTCGGGGTGGGGGTGAGGGGGAAGGCCAGTGTACATTCGACAGCAACCACGTCAGAGATCTCAGGATTTGCGAAGGGAGATGTTCGTGAGAGAAGGGAGAGGAGAAAGGCATTTGGAAATCGCACGAGGTTATGAAAAGGGTGCAAAATTTGCACTGAAAGCTGAACAGCCACAAGAACAGAACGGAATCACATGGGCTTACAGTGTGGGGTTAAAACATCATTCTGGAGGGCACATTTTTAAGGTGAGAGGAGAGATATTTTAAAAAAAGACAGGAGGGGCAATTTTGTTTTACACAGAGGGTGGTTCGCTTGTGGAATGAACTTTCTGAGGGAGTGGTGGATGTGGGGAACAGTTACAGCGTTTAAAAGACATGTGGATAGGTAGACGAACAGGAAAGATTTGGAGGGATATGGACCAGGAGGAGGCAGATGGGATAGTTTAGTTTGGGACTATCCTCATGACCTGTCCTACCCGCCAATCTCCCTTTCCACCTATCCGCTCCACCCTCCTCTCTGACCTATCACCTCCATCCCCACCCCCATTCACCTATTGTACTCCTCTTTTTGCTTCTTTCTTGCCAGCTCCTCCCCCCCCAACCTCCCATTTATCTCTCCACTCTGGAGGATTCCTGCCTGTATTCCTGATGAAGGGCTTTTGCCCGAAACGTCGATTTTCCTGCTCCTACGATGCTGCCTGACCTGCTGTGCTTTTCCAGTGCCACCCTGATCTGAACACTAGTTTGAGATTATGTTCAGCATGGACTGGTTGGACTGAAGTGTCTGTTTCCTTGCTGTATGACACCCAGTACTTAGCTCAATATTCTTTAGACAAATAACCCAGTTTCCATTGCTCTCGATTTCCAGCATACACGGTGTCTCTAACATGCTGAGTTATTTCAGTTTCTTTGAATTTGTTATTGGGGTATGGGCATCAGCTTTTCATCCCTAGTAATTCTCATGAGGTGCTTTCTAGAATAACTGAACTTCGTCTGGGGCAAGTACAGTGCTGTTAGTCGAACACACTTGTTTTAAGTATTCAGAAAATTAATTGGTGAAACTATTGATTTCAAAGTAACTGCAGAAATTATGGGCACATTCAGACTGTATTTTAGCTCTGCAACACACTGGGAATGGGAGAGTCTGTAGCAAATGGGAAACCTGGAGGTAAGCACAGCACACCCATATATGGCTTTCTAGCTCCTCTATATGACCATATTATCTCTACTTTCCTAGAAAAATACTGTCAGTGTACATGATGCATTTTCAACTTCATTATTTGATAGGACCCTCCAAACATGCACTTTGATGGAGTTTGAGGTTAGAAATAAAACAGAATCAGCAGAATGGAGTCCAAAGACTGCAGTTTGCTTTAGTGGAACCTTCTTGGATGTGTTCATAAAGTCAACAGCAGCAATGTACTGTATTATGTTGTAAAATGTAACAAGCTACTGCATTGCTGCAAAAGCAGCTTATAGAATAGATGTGTTCTCCTGGGCAGATCTTTGTGTCTCCCACAGGGCCCATAAAGGAGGAGAGTCAAGACAGGAATGAGTGATGTTGTCATGTTATTCAGTGACAGAAGAAACAATGCAGCCAGCACTATCACATCAGACAAGTGCAACCTCCATCAGAGCAGATATACTCACCTCAGTGGAGTCTTGTTCCTGCTTAGATGAGCACCATGTTGTGGATGAGGTGAGAAGAGGAGACAAATGTGGTCAGATCCCTCAGAGGATGGAGTACAAACACAGCCATGTCTAGCTAGACAGAGATACAAAGCCCTGGGTGTCACCCATGTGACATAATTCCCTGAGGAGCAGGAGCAAATGTTGGTGTCCCATGAACAAGTGCAGAGTCTTGGGCAGAAAATGGAGGGTCCATCCATCATATGTGCACTGCTGTGTCACAGGCATTAGAGTTAATCGACCACTATGCAACTTTTTGGAGAGTATATGTAGCATCAAGCTGAGTGGATGCAGGACCAGTGCACTGACAAGGACAGGATAAATGGCACCTTCCGCAGTGTGACATGGCACAATAGCATATAGACTGATTCGCAGGCATGTCTCAGCTAGTGTTATCCTCTCCTGATCAAAGGCCATATGAAATATCTGAGACAGGCAATAATAAGCTGGAGGGACTCTTCATGGAGCATATTCTTTTCTGCAGTTCCCTTGCTTCCTTTTGACTGAGGTGTTGAGTAACTGCTGCTACCAGTGCAGCCGGGATAACCTCTTACCCACACTGGCACCTCATCAGTTAGAGGTGACTGCAAGAAGGATTTCAATCACTTCCCCACATGTGCACGGCCTGCCTCCTCCTCAGCTACAGTACAGCTATGAGTGGAGTGTGTCACATTGATAGTTTCACTTTATGGTTTAGTTGGATGACTTTCATTGTGAAAGCAATCAGCTAAATGACTTAATGTAATGAAAAGTGCTTGGTTGGATTCAAACATGTTTGATTATATTGATGGATGGCTTTCACATACACAAGTGATAAATTAGGTGATACATCTTAGATTTGTTCCCTCTCTCTTACAAAAGTGTGTTTATGATTTCATTATAGTTAGTCAGAAAAAGTTAGACCATTAAACACATAGCCTAACTCCTGAGTAACTATTAAATTGATCCCACACCTAACCCACACACCTAAAACTGCACCACTCCCAATCCAATTTTACTCTCAACCCACAGACTCTGACCTGAGGCTCCTGGTTCATGACCTGACACTACCATGGGGACTACATCCCCAACCCTGCTCACCCCACAACACTCACCTCCCACTGTCCACCTCAGATTCCACCCTCCAAGGGATAAGCTATCCACTTCAGGGACCCAACACCCACCCCTGAGGAGATGCCATGGGATTGCACACTCACCCCTCAGAATGCAACATCCCCTGCATCCTGACACTAAAACTCGATCCCTGTTCCCCAAGCACTTGTGTGGGACTTGATTCATCCTTTCCCTCCCTGGACCTGAGAGTCCAGAAGAGCCGTCAGAATGAAAGTACAGCTCTTCGGCAGGAACCCTGAGCGGAGTCTCCTCTCTTTCTTAAATTTTCTTTTGTAAAAAGGAGGGCCAGACTGACAATCTGTGTGAGATTGCAGCTCCATAGAAAATCCCATCCAATGAGTTGTGTGAGCAACAGCTGGAATCCTCTCCCCCTCTCCCCCTCTCCTCCTCTCCTCCTCTCCTCCTCTCCCCCTCTCCCCCTCTCTCCCTCTCTCCCTCTCTTCCCCCCCTCTCTCTCTCTTTCTCTCTCTCTTCCCCCTCTCTCTCTCCACCCCCTCTCTTTCCCCTCTCTCTCTCTCTCTCTCTCTCTCTCTCTCTCTCTCTCTCTCCCTCTCCTTCTCTCTCTCTCCTCCCCCTCACTCTTCTCTCTCTCTCTCTCTTCCCTCTCTCTCTCTTCCCCCCCCCCTCTCTCTCTCTCTCTCTCTTCCCCCTCTCTCTCTTCCCCCTCTCTCTCTCTTCCCCCCCCTCTCTCTCTCTCTCTCTTCCCTCTCTCTCTCTTCCCCCTCTCTCTCTCTCTCTCTTCCCCCTCTCTCCACCCCCTCTCTTTCCCCTCTCTCTCTCTCTCTCTCTCTCTCCCCTCCTCCTCTCTCTCTCCTCCCCCCTCTCTCTCTCTCCCTCCCTCTCCTCCTCTCTCTCTCCTCCCCCCTCACTCTTCTCTCTCTCTCTCTCTCTCCTCTCTCTCTCTCTCTCTTCCCCCCTCTCTCTCTCTTCCCCCCTCTCTCTCTCTTCCCCCCCTCTCTCTCTCTTCCCCCCCCTCTCTCTTCCCCCCCCTCTCTTCTCTCTCTCTCTCTCTCTCTCTTCCCCCGAAGCCTAGTCAAAACACAAATAATGAAGACACCCTGATACTGAATTCATCATGTGTACGTGGAGAAAGTTAAAAATCACAGAACACCAGGTTACTTTCTAACAGGTTTATTTGCTTATGGTCTAACTAGTTACCTGATGAAGGAGTAGTGCTCTGAAAGCTAGTACTTCCAAATAAACGTGTTAGACTATAGGTGCTGGAAAAGCACAGCAGTTCAGGCTATATTCCTGATGAAGGGCTTTTGCCCGAAACGTCGATTTTATGCTCTTGGATGCTGCCTGAACTGCTGTGCTTTTCCAGCACCACTAATCCAGAATCTGGTTTCCAGCATCTGCAGTCATTGTTTTTACCCTGTTAGACTATAACCTGGTGTTGTGTGATTTTCAACTGAATTCATTGACAGCAATAGATTCCACTAAACCATTAAGTATCTGTAAAGAATCTAATGCCTCATGACTCTAAGGATTTGGTTACTGTACAACATTCATTCTCCCTGTCTGTAGCAGACACCCCCCTTTTTAAATCTTTTGTTTATTTGTGATTCTTTAATGCTATGTTTTTGGTTTTTTTTCTTGATTAGTAAGTAATAACACTCCTTTCTTTCACTCAAAAACTTCTTAATCGGCTTAGTAATTTTGTAGCAAACTACATTTTAATTGAAATGTGTTAGCGACCTCTTCCCCCTGGCCCCCAACCACCGCCACTGCCTTCTGTACCTTCGTGACCTAAACAATGGTGAATTCACTAAAATTCAATGTTCTTTCAATGAAGGCACAAATGAGCTTCAGTCTGTTGAGATGAACAGACAGCTGCAAGATGCTAGTGAGATCAGATGCTCCTCTTTAAAAGATCCAGGCAATAAGATGTTTAGTGTCTCTGTAACTTTGAAGGCTAATATTAGTGCATGTAACATGCCTGCTGAAGAGTGAATTGGTTTTCCATCAAGGCACATGATTTTGCTGCTAGTTGCTTTGATAGGTATATTCTATTGGCAACACTGATACTTCGTCAGAGTAAGTGAACTCATGCATTGCCAGTATACACTATGCGAAGGGTATAGTCTTTATTCAATTCCTCAGGACTAGTAGGCTATATTTGCTGTAAGAACAGCTGTTCCTTATCAATATTTGTCTTCAATTCAAGAAGATCAGCCTTGGATCTACAGATTGTCTTCTACTTGTTCTGTTACATTCGTCTACATCCCTTGCTAAGCCCCAACAACCCCCCTGTTATAGGAATTTAGGATTAGGAATGGGCGGCACAGTGGCTAGCACTGCTACCTCACAGCGTCAGGGACCCAGGTTCAATTCCCACCTCAGGCAACCATCTGTGTGGAGTTTGCACATTCTCCCTGTATCTGTGTGGATTTGCTCCGGTTTCCTCCCACAGTCCAAGGATGTGTAGGTTAGGTGAATTGGCCATGTTAAATTGCCCGTAGCATTAGGTACATTAGTCAGGGGTAAATGTAGGGGAATGGTTCTGGGTGGGTTGCTCTTCGGAGGGTCGGTGTAGACTTTTTGGGCCGAACTGTGGGGAATCTAATCTAATCATTGAACCTGCATGACCATTCAATTAAATCATGGCTGGGAGATGCAAGATGGCGGCGACTCAGCAAGTCTGAGTCTATAGTGCTCCTCCCAAGACTTGGGCAAAGTGGGTCACCCGCCTCCACCACACTCACCAAATCATTTAAAATAGTTTTTACTTAATGTAATTAGTTGCTCAGTACTAAATTTAAACAGCCTAGTCTCCTGTAAAAATGACTAGGGGGAAAGGAGCCCGCAGTTCTCAGCAGGCAGGAACCCCTCCCCCACCCTCCCCAGCTGCAGCAGAGGCGTCCGCAGCTGCCCTGGGGGACTTGCCTATGGTGGCGAGCCTTGCGGAAATAATCTCTAAACTCAATGCGAAGATCAATGCCTTCATTGAAGAGTTCCAAAGCCGATGGAATTCACTGTCAGCCGCGCTACAAAAGGACGATTCTCGAGGTCGTCGAAAAAATATTCGTTTGCTGGGCCTTCCCGAACGGGAAGAAGAAGGCCAGCTTACAGTGTTCCTCGAGCAGTGGCTTCCACAGCTGTTAAATCTGGAGGCTGGATCAGGCCAGGTAAGGGTGGAATGGGCCTACCGGGTTGCAATACATGGGCCCGGCTCAAACCAGCGCCCCCGCCCGGTCCTGTTCCGGCTGCAGACCTACAAGGAGAGACAGATGCTCTTGGAAGCTTCCAGAAATCTTGGGAAAGATCCCCAAGCCATGATTTATAAAGGATCCAAGATTATGTTATTTCAGGACTTTTCCCCAGCTTTGGTCCAAAAGAGGAAGGCGTTTGACGAAGTGAAGAAGCGTTTAAGGGACTTAAACATTCAGTATACCTTGCGCTACCCAGCTATGCTACGCTTCAGCCATGAAGGGTCTGTGTATAACTTTGGATCACCAGAGAAGGCTAAGGAATTTTTGGACTCTCTTAGATAAAGTATAAGAGTTAATTGATGTTGTTTTGCCCTCCCCCCACCCTAGTTTACCCCCTTTTTTTTCCCTTTCATTACCTTACTGTTTAATATTATCTCCTGGGGGTGGGAAGAGGGGTTTATTTATTTATTCTTTACTTAGTGATTTTCTTCCCCTTTTTTTATTTAAGGCCAGGGGGTCTAGTTAATGTAGGTGGGGGGAAGGTGGTTACCTTATCCTATTTTATCTCTGTCCTTAGGAGCGGGGTTGTTTTTCCCTGTTATTCTGTATTACTATATTTAATTATTATTTGCTGAGACTGTAATTTTATAGTCATATATGTTCATATATGGTATTAATATTACCAAATATATCCAGGTGTTGATATGGGTGAGGGGGGTGGGGGGGTAGGGTACTCATTGTTAATTCTAGTTCAGTAGTATACTTGAACTTTCTTTATCCTATCGTGGGGTGCCTGGGTCAAAGGTGAGGCACTGGTTGGGAGAGGTTATGATGGGTTTTTGGAAAGGAAGTGATGCCCCCTGGGAATAAGGGGGAAGATCTCCGTTTAAATAAGTTTTATATTTTTTTATTTAGAAATAGTTTTTTATTATATTGATCTGAGTGTATTAAAGAGCCTTTACTTTTGTGAATTTTATATGGTATATGCTCGGGATGTTTTGGATAGGGTTTCTTCTCTCAGGAGGTCTCTGACTTGCCCGATGATTATGGGTAATCGGTCGATTAAATGGTGCACCTGGAAGGTCACAGGGAGTAATTCACCAATCAAAAGGAAGAAAATGCTATCAAACCTCAAGAAGGAAAGGATTGATTATAGCTCTCCTAAAGGAGACACATTTATTGGATAAAGAACACCTAAAATTACAACAGGGAAGGGATTATTTTCCATTCTCTCTTTCTGTGCAAGGAAAAACATTTTGGTAAACTGGGTGGCTGAGGGCCCTCATGGACTTTTGAGTTGGCACAGAATAATTATGGAATATACTCCCCCTGACTTCCTTACAAATATGGTGCACCAAAAAAAAACTGAATTACTCCATAAAATATGGCCGTCCTTCTTGAATTACACAAATACAGATATCTCGGTCATCCTAACAAGGGCCTTTATTTAATTGAGAAGGTCAACCTGGCTGGTCCGGGGCCCCTTAGGAGAGGAATCCCGCACGAATACGGTTTTTGTTGTGATCTGATGTTAACACATTCCAAGCATGTATGTCAGTACTCAATTTCTGTGTTATCCTTTGTTTTTTTTCCTCTTGAATAATGTAAGAGTTTTAATCATACATTCTAGTTAGGTGAGTTTTTTTGTTTTTTTTCTCTCGGTATTTTTTTTTCTGTTTGATAGATTTTGGTTATTATTTATTTAAGATTTAATTGTATATCAATGTTTATACTTGGGTTTTTTTTTAGTTTTCTTTTGTAAACGTGTAAAAATATGTTAAATTTTCAATAAAAATATCTATTAAAAAAAGTCATGGCTGATCCCAAAAGAATCATATTGAATGATTTTTCTGACATTATCCACATCTCTTTGCATAATAGATATTTAGTAATTTTATCAATCTCTAAATATTATGAATGACTGAGCTTCTACACCCTTCTATGGTAGAGAATTTGAAAGACTCCCCACCCTCTGTGTAAAATGGTTTCTCCTCATCTCAGTTCAAAGTGGCTTCTCCCTTATTTTGAAATTCCCAGACAGGAAAAGCCTTACCTACATTTACCCTGTCTACCCTTGAAATATTTTGTAGGTTTCAATTAGATCATCTGTCACTACTTGAAGGTATAGAGAATACAGGCATAGGTGGTTTAACCTGAGGATCACCATGCCTTTTATCCCAATGTGTAAAACTGCAAGATAGATGTAAATCAAATAGGAGATACAGATATGAGTGACTGGTTTCAGTCATTTTGGTGACACGTTAAATTTTGGTTCAGATTGATGTTTGTTTGTGATGATTTGGTCAGTCTGTGGTCAAATGGTCATTGGCAGTTGAAACCATTCTTTTTCCCTTCTTAAAACCATTTTGATGCATAAAAGGTCTCTGGTATTAAACAGGGATGATGCAATTCTAGAATTGTTGGTCCATGTTCATCAATACCATAGCAAATTAAAATGGAAATTAAAGAGCAGACAGTGAAATGGTAGCAAATAATTTCATGGAAAACCCAAAGATGGTTTCTAATGACAAAGAACTGGAGGATAGAAGGTAAGGATAGGGCTTATTAGAGACCAATAAAATGTGGATGACTAAATGTAGAGGTGAAAGACATGGTATGATGTTGCCTAGTGAGTATTCAAAATAGAGGAGGTAGATGCAGCCATTGTTGTTTCGGAGTTTGAAATATTGGATGGCATAAACTTAGTAACAACAAAAAACAGGAAGAGATTTAACATCTTTGTAAGTTGGTATATCACCAGGTTTGAATGAATTATATCTCAGACTATTAAGGGAGCCGTGTAGCAGATAGCATAGGCTTTGATCCTCATTTCTGAATCTTTCTGACCACAGGTGTGGTGCCAGTTGACTGGATGACAGTTAACATTGCTTCAAACTGTGGAAAGGGATAGTCCAGGTAAGTACGTGCCAGTCAGTGTTACCTTGGCACAGAAAAATTAATAGAAATTTTGAGGGATTGTATCATTTTAGAAAGGCACAAATTTAAAGGACAATTAAAGTGAATTTTTGTTGAGAGGCTAATTACTAAAACAAATCCTGAGGGACAGTATTAATAATCATTCAGAACAGTAGGGCTATAACCAGATTTACATTCCAGTGATGCTCAACACAAGTCAAGGAACCCCAATATCTTTCAACTTTGCATTCCCAAACTTGTGTCTCAACATCCAGTTGAAATTAGTTTATCTCATAACTTGTTTTGCCTTGTTTTGTCTTTTATTTTTCCCTTTTATTTCACTGAGTTAGTTTTGTCATTTTTATTATCCTTTTCATGTTGAATTCAGATCTTTCGTCAAGTCATTCCTGTCTTAGTTCAGCACAAACTTTATTTTTCTATCCATGCTGTCTTTGGCTGTTATATCATCAATTGTTTCTTTGCTATTTCATGGTGGCTCAGTAGTTAATACTGCTGCCTCACAGCACAAGGGACCTGGGTTCGATTCCAGCCTTGGGCAACAGTCTGTGTGGAGTTTGCACATTCTCCCTGTGTCTGCGTGGGTTTCCTCTGGTTTCCTACCACAGTCCAAAGATGTGCAGGTTAGATGAACCGGCCATGCTAAAATGCTCATAGTGTTCAGGGATGTGTAAGTTAGATGCATTAGTCAGGGGTAAATAAAGGGTAGGGGTAGGAGAATGGGTATGGGTGGGTTACACTTCAGAGGGTTGGTGTGGACTTGTTGGGCCGAAGGGCCTGTTTCCACGCTGTAGGGATTCTAATTCTAATTCTCTAACCTAGCTCACACCTTTCCCTTTGTTCTTCTTATCCCACTCTATTAGTTTAAATATGCTGACATGTCTATCTTAAATTCTGATCAAAGTTTGTGAATTGGAAATTTGCTCTAATCAGTGCAGAAAGAAATAGAGTTAGAGTAGAGTAGCACTGATTTGTCATTTTTACCATCCACAACCAATACAGGAAGATTGAGAGGACCTAGGGTGCTACATGTATGGTACAAACTACACAATCGTACACAGCATAAAGTGCATATGAAGTGCAAAACACACAAGTTACAGTGCAATAGAAGAATGATAAATAATAGATATTTTTCTAGCAGCAATTTGAAGTCGTGCAAAGAATTCCAGAGAGGAAAGAGTCTGATCATACAGTGTTAAGGAGCCTGATGGCTTGGGGGAAGAAACTGTTGCACAGTCTGGCCATAAGAGACCGAAGGCTCTGGGATCTTCTGCCACATGGCAGGAGGGAGAAGAGTTTGAGTGAGGGTTGTGTGGGGTCTTCCACAATGCTGTTAGCCTTTTGAATGCAGTGTGTGGTGTAAATGTCTGTAATAAAGGGATGAGAGACCTCTATGATCTTCTCAGCTGTCCTCACTGTCTGTTGTAGGGTCTTCCGATCCAAGATGATGCAATTCCTGAACCAGGCAGTAATGAGCAGCTCAGGATATTCTCAATGAACCTTCTGTAGAATGAAGAGTATTTGCAATTTTTAAAAAATATTCAATAAGGAAGGTCCTGTCTGTCAAACTTGACTCATGTTTTTGATGAAATAAGAAGAATGGTCATAGTGGGTAGTGTGTTTGATGTACTCTGATTGGATTTCACTAAGATTTTTAACCATATCCCCTACGACAGACTGTTCAGAAAACTAAAACTCTTGGGATCCAAGGGAAGGTGTAAAATTAGCACAGTAACAGGTACGAAAGCGGAATAGTCCACATGAAGACACTTCTTAGTGGGCCTCCATAGAACTCAGTTACTAAGTTCCTCATGTTTCCCTTTTAAATCAATGATTAGACTTAAATATAAAAAAGTTCGTAAATTATGCAAAAATTGGCCATGGGGTTGATACTGAAGAAGAAAACTAAGATATTGATGGACAGGTTAGTGGGCAGAAAAATGGCAATTGGAATTCAACCTTGAGAATTATGAAGTAATACATTTCACAACAACAAATAAGGCAAGGGACGACTCAAATAAAATCACACTGAAAAGTGCAGAGGACCAGAGGGATATTGGAGTTCAAGTCCACAGATCCTTAAATATAACTGGTAGAGTAGCTAAGGTACTTAAGAACATTTAGAGGGTACATTCCTTTATTAGCTGTAGCATAGAATGACAGAGCAGTGATATTATGTGAGAATTGATTAATATATGCATTAGGCCTCAAATTCAGCTCTGCCAAGTCTAGAGAGTTTTGGATGTAAGGCAAATCTGGATAGGTGCTCGAGGTGCTTTTTTCAGAGTAGGGAAGGCTGAGGGAAGATTTAGTAGGGATGTGTAAACTTATGGAAGAGTGAGTTTAAATGGCTAGGAAGGACTTAAATCATTTAGCAGTGAGGTCACAGAGCACTGCTAAATTTGGAGCATTGCTAGATTTGGAGTAGCTCATGGTAGAATGAGAAGAGAATTGACGAGAAACACCAGACGCTGGCGAGGATCAGGAATTCTACTCGCTAAAGGGGTGCTAGTTACAGAAACCCTAGTTTAAAAGATACTTGGATTTGCACTCAATGTAGTGAAACCTATAAGAGCTGTGAAGTGGGATTAGATTGGATAACTCTGTTTTTGTGGCTATCACAGGCATAATATGCTCTTTTACTGTGGTCTTTTACTGTGCTGCATATTTCTGTGATTCTGTAATAAAGAGAGGCATTCTTCATCCTGACTCTCAAGGAATTGTAAGCATCAATATTATGTTTCTTTCATAAAAATTGTTTGAAGTGTCATTTAAGCACAATATTTATAGCAACCAACTGATATCTAAAGTCTCCATCTACCCACAGTAAAATGAGATGTTTAGTTTATTATTGAGTCACTGATTCAAATTTTCCTAATAGAACATCTACTACTATTACTTAATCTTCATTTTATGTCTTTGACTATTCAGCTGAGCAATGGACTGCTGTATTTTGTTTTTTTTCTAATAAACTGGCCTAAAAAGAAGTATCTGAAAATGAACTGCCCAATCAGGGACACAGAAGAAACACAAAAACTTGCATATTAACATGACCCTGTTACAGTTAAAATAGCTTTACACATTGAATCACGCTTTGTCTATTCTGTGTATACTTGCCAGGCACAGCGATACGCTAGTTTGGGGTGGCACGTTGGCTCAGTGATTAGCACTGTTGCCTCACAGCACCATGGTCCCAAGTTCAATTCCAGCCGTGGGCTACTGTCTGTGTGGGTTTCCTCCAGGTGCTCTGGTTTCCTCCCACATTCCAAAGATGTGCAGGTTAGGTGAATTGGCCATGCTCAATTGTCCGTAGTTAGGTGCATTAGTCGGGGTGGGTTACTCTTCGGAGGGTCAGTGTGAACTTGTTGGGCTGAAGAGCCTGCTTCCACACTGTAGGTAATCTAATAGTTAAAAGACACTTCAGGTTTTCTTTCCACTCTTGGGATTTGGTTGTGATTGAAATGAGCCACTTTTTTGATTGTAACTAAATAGCTAGGCCAACTGAGAAGGCACTTAAGAGTTAACAATCAAATTAGTAATAAACATTCTATCTATTAATTTCTGGAGCATTAATGGATATCAAGATTAATTTGTGAATTATGAACAGTAAATTAATGTTAGAGGTTGGGTTTTACTTTTTCAATGGATTTTTCTAGAGATTGACACCCTGGTGATTCATGTGATTGCATGTTTGGTATATTGTATGAAGCAATGAGAGTACCAATTAGTGCAGAAATGAACTGGATTAGTCCTTTGATAGATTAGAAATGTTCCGCTGTCCTTAGTTTTGTAAACATGGCAACATACAGCAAGTGAGAATTGTGGCACTGTGCAGCACATCAAATCTGAGTGAAATCAAGAGCACAAAACCTTTAGCTGACACCATTGGGATGTTGAAATTGACAGATTGTATCTTCCAAATGATACAAAGGTACTGATAATCCTCTCAGGTGGATCTAAAAGATATCTAGCATTTGCAGAAGATCTGGGACCATGGCATCCTGGGTCAATACTTAGTTGGAGAAAGTGAGGACTGCAGACACTGGAGAAGGCAGAGTTTAAAAGGGTAGCGCTGGAAAAGCACAGCAGGTCAGACAGCATCAGAGGAGCAGGAGAGTTGATGTTTCAGGACAAGTCCTTCAGCAGGAATGGAAAGGGGGACGAATTACAGGGTTACAGGGGGAAATGGGTCTGGGTGAGAAGCTCTTTAGAAGGTTGGAGTGGACATGATGGGCCAAATGGTCTGCTTCCACACTAGAGATTCTATGAAATGTCACAGGGTATGTTCGATTCATGTTGCTAACAAGGCATCACAATAATGCATTAACTAGTCATTTGGCTTTACGGATGCTGATATACCTGCAATGTATTTCTGGCAAGTTCTACCTTTATTCATTAATTTCTGGATAGATAAAGAATCTGAAGTTAATTAATAAACAAATAATTGGCCTTTCTAGATAATTTAAGGATTGTTTTCCAATTAGCTGTTAGGTCACTTATGACTAAATTTGCTGCTTAACTGAAGTTTTCAAGGATCATCAGTCACACAGCATGGAATCAAACCCTATGGTCCAACTCATCCATGCCAACCAAGTTTCTCAAACTAAACTAATCCCATTTGCCTGTGTTTGGCCCAATCCCTCTACATGTAGCCTATTCACTTACCTGTCCAAATATCTTTTAAATATTGTAACTGTACCTGTATCCACTACTTCCTCTGGCCGTTCACTCCATTTACAAACCACCCTCTGTGTGAAAAAGTTGCCCCGCAGGTCCCTTTTAAGCCTTTCTCTTCTTACCATAAACATATACTTTCTAGTTTTGAATTCCCCTATCCTCGGGAAAACACCTTTGCTAGTCACCTTATCTATGACCCTCATGTTTTTATAAACCTCTATCAGGTCACCTCACAACTTCTGTATGCTCCAGTGAAAAAAGTCACAGACTATCCAGCCTCTCCATAAAACTCAAACCCTCCAATCCTGGCAACATCCTTGTAAATCTCTCTGAACTCTGTCTAATTTAATAATGTCCTTTCTGTAGCAGGGTGACCTGAACAGCATACAGTACTCCAAAAGTGGCTTCACCAACATCCTGTACAACTGCAACATGATGTCCCAACTCCTATACTCAATGGTTTGAGCAATCAAGGCAAGCATGCTATACACCTTTTTAATGCCTTCTTGCTGTGACACAACTCTCAAAAAGCTATGTATCTGTACCCCGAGGTCTGTATTGAACAGCACTACCCAGGGCCCTGACATTAACCATATAAGCCCTTCTCTTGTTTGTCTTATCAAAATGCAACACCTTGCATTTTTCCAAATTAATCTCCATGTTTAATTTGGAATAATGCCATGCCCAAGCCCATTGACTGAATTGATCAACATCTCTTTGTGATCTTAGATAACCTTCTTCACTGTCCACTATACTATCAATTTCGGCATTGTCCACAAACTTACTAACCATGCTTCCTAAATTCTCATCTAAATAATTTATACGAATGACAAACAACAGTGGATCCAGCACACTAATTCCCGTGGAATATCGCTGGTCACAGCTCTTAAGTATGAAAAACAACCCTTCACCACTCCCACCCTCTGATGATCAGCTGATATTGACTTATTCCTCAGTTTTGGTAATTTTTGCTAACATTAAAGCTGGTATACCAGTTGACACATTTGCCTGAAATGCCTCTTTCTCCCTATTTTAGTGAATGTGTTAATGGTTTGAGTTAAACAAATTACATTCCTGCCAGAAGACCATTCTGTACAAAAGTACCCAATGACAAAATTTATAATTGCAAAATCTTACAAGAGGAAGACATAAAATTATCCAGCTTCTTGCTCCAACTGTGCAACTCGTCCCTTCTCTTTTGAAGAAGGAGCATTGGACCCATAACATGAACTCTGCTTTCTCTACATAGACACTGCTAAATCTGCTGAGTTTTTCCAGCAATTTCTGTTTCTGCTTCTGATTTCCAGCATCTGCAGTTCTTTCTCTTTGTCTTTATCCCTCTCTTGTCTTCTGTGGCAGCATTCATAAAACCATCTCCCTGAGGATACCAGCAGTTCCAGCCAACACATTCTCCTCCACCTTTGAGGAGGATGACACAGACTCCTCAGAGAATGCACCAGCAAGGTTTTCCTCATTCACCCTCCATCAGCTCATGTACTCTCATCTTGGTGTTTACTTTATTTAGCTTAGACTGGAGAGCACATGCTGGTGAGAACCTCACAGCCGTATCTCCATAGCTGGCCAAGGAAGAAATGCCCTCGGCCTCTGCCATGTAGAAACAGCTGAAGGCCAGACACTTGCTCAGCCCCAGGCAAGACAGGACCCCTGTGATATTGGGTCAGTAATAATTTCATTAAAATGCACAAGTAGACACAGAATAGCCTGCACTTTGTTGAACACAATTAGGGAACTGGATTGAAGATTGGAGGAATCCATGAATGCTCTAAGTACCATGTTGACTCCAGCATGTGTGCATTTACCTGTGTCATTGGCCAAGTTGGTGGATACCATGGAGAACCAGGTACAGCAGAATCCTCATTGGCTGCCAGAGATGCATACAGACATGCACTCCTATCACTTCGGCCATTGGCAGTCAACAGCAACTACAAGGCACTGGTGAATGAGGGGCCTTGACCTCACCTAGATGCCCATTCCCAACAATGATACAGGGTGATGCCAGTTAGCCTCCAGCAGAGGACCACTTACGGTTCTCCCCTGAAGTCTGTTCTCAGGTTATTCCAAAGGTCTCTGTTCCTCCAACCTGCTGGCGACACTCACCCTGCAGCACGGAAGCAATGGCCAGAACACATCTCACCATATCTGGGCTTTCTTTCAACAAATGTCCCAGGGTCCTCTACCAAAATTCCAAGGTCAACACGCCGCACCATAACACAGGCTCTCTCCTTCCTGGCTGCAGACCTCTGGACTGAATAGTTGTATTGGGAAGACAAAGAAAACTAAAACATTCTAATGGCACAGAAGTGACAGGTGTGCATAAAATATCACATTTATAAAGATATAAAACTTGACAGGGTTGGGAAAAGATCTACAAGGATGTTGCCAGGGTTGGAGGATTTGAGCTATAGGGAGAAGTTGAATAGGCTAGGGCTGTTTTCCCTGGAGTGTCAGAAGCTGAGGGGTGACCTTGTAGAGGTTTATAAAATCATGAGGGGCATGAATAGGATAAATAGACAGTCTTTCTTTTCCTTGGAGTGGGGAAGTCCAGAACTAGAGGACACAGGTTTAGAGTGAGTGGGGAAAGATATAAAAGAGACCTAAGGGACAGAGGGTGGTATGTGTATGGAATGAAATGCCAGAGGATGTGGTGGAGGCTAGTACAATTGCAACTTTTAAAAAGCATCTGGATGGGTGTATAAATAGGAAGGTTTCGGCGGGATATGAGCCGGATGCTGGCAGGTAGGGTTGGGATATCTGGTCGGCATGGATGAGTTGGACAGAAGGGTCTGTTTCCGCACTGTACATCTCTATGATTTTCTGACTCTCTTAACATTTCAACCCATAACCTGTCTGATTTGGTGTCATTAGTTGCAGGTACAAGAATGAAACTACAAAGACTACCCTTCCACAGCACCATATAATGTTACAAACCAGTCTAAAGGAGTGTTACTGTTTCCCTAATCCCCATCATAACATAGCATAGTATCTTGTTATTGTTGAATGTAGGAGAATCAGATGTTGTAAAGCTTTCAAACAGTTGTTAGTGTAAACTTATATTAAAGAGCAGGAAAGATGTAGTTAAAAAAAAGACAAAAAATGTTGTATATGCTTTTGGGACTAAAGAAGAGTTGTCCTCCTTTTGAGCAACAATAAAATTACAGTTAATGATTGACCACTTCACCCAACTTCAATCTATTGAAAGCGAGTGACAATTCAGTTCTGTCTGGCTTGTTACACATGATGTTACAGTAGTTTCTCCTGGTGAAGGTGATGTTTCTCCTACTCAATGACATCATCTTCCTCCTTGGGAGACTGCTGCTACTCCCCTCGCTCTTCAACATCCTCCACATTCTCTATTTTTAACTGCTCCAATTATGCAGGAAACAGCATGTTAGGCATCTCCAGACCAATACAAGCATTAGAACCTAATCTCAAAGAAGCCTAATAGCTGCTCCATGTCGGTCCTGGTTGAAGAATGCTCAGCCTGAGTAGGGGGTTGTGTGACAATGTTATCACCCATGGTCAGAGAGGGCAGCTCTCGTCTCCCTGAAACAAAGCATGGACTTGAAACTTATCAAAAATGTGCGCATCGATTATCTGGTAGAGTTGTCCAAGATATGGTATGGTTGATCACAACAGCATAAGGTCCAACTGTGGCAAGCACATCCACCTCATCAGCTGCATGATTCACCATGAGAAGCACCCGAGAGTCTATTTCTATAAATAATAAGGTAAAGTGCAAAAGATTGTACAAGAAAAGTTGTTGTGAGCTATCGTGCTCCAGGCAGCTTGTATGCCATTCAAGAAAATGCTTTCAATAGCAAATACTTTTTAAACAATAATGTATTCAATGAAGTGTTTTTCCTGTACAAGACGAGTAATTTCTTTTTTTCTATTTGAATGTTTTGCTCTTCAAATTTAATTCTGGAATCATTGCTAATGGTGCAACGCTAAATTCTCAATTTCAAAAATAAAAAAAGGCTGACATTGTTCTTTTAACTATTGTACAGAAAATACAATAATAAAGGTTTGTGTTTGAACTGGGCAAAATAATATGAAGACCTTTCCACCTCTTTTTATATAGGGATGCTGTATTGTGGCATTTCTCTATAGCAATGAAGAAGTATAGCCAGA